>NC_084541.1:4143684-4371184 GCF_024500275.1 Phycodurus eques
GAAGTGCTGATTCTCATCCCAGCCACGACCATTGTCTCAGATTTGGTATTTTCAGTCATTATTTTAAAAAATAAATAAATAAATCAGAGCCTTGAAAACGTCAAAGCTGTTATCTCAATATTGTCTCTGCAGGCTTTGGTCTCGGTCCACCACACACTTTCAATAAGTATATTCCAATACAGCGACACGGTGTACGACTGGTTATCACATTCGCATCACAGTCGCATCACAATCCCGCCTTGCCTGTGTGGAGTTAGCATGTTCTCCCCGTGCCTGCATGGGTTTTTTCCGGGTACTCAAAAAAGACTCAAATAAAGTCAATAATGTGTGTGTGTGTGTGTGTGTGTTTGTGTGTGTGTCTGTATTTCTTCTCACTCTTTGCAAGCAGTTGGGATATGGTCTTACGGTTGTTTTCTGAGCCATCAGACTCTTTAGCAGTGAGCTGCTTGTTGGCGGTCTCCATGCGGTCTATTAGACAAGAATACACAGCATTAAAATGTAACTTGTGATGCCGTAAAATTAAATAGAATAGAAAAAAAACATTTTCGGCGTTAGTCAATATGATTCCGAGTAATTTGGGACAAAGATAAAATCTGTCACTTAAAGCAAGCACACATAGCGATTCCATTGCATTATCACTTGTGGCTGTAGCATTTCATCACTAAGCTGCAGAATTATATTTTTCAATTAGTGGAGCGGTTTAGTGGATGACATTGCCTAACACACATATCCATCATCCCCAGGTCGACAACTTAGCATTAGCACTTAGCATATAAAAACATTATCATAAAACTGTTGTTTGTTTTTATGTGCCCTGCATTTGGCTGGCGTCCAGTTCAGGGTGTACACCGCATCTCGCCCAAAGATAGTTGGGCTAAGCACCAGCACGCCAATGACCTCAGTGGGTATAGGCGATTTGGAAAATGGATAGATGGATGTAGCCCGGCTTAATTTTTGGCTTTGAAATGATAGTGCTTCGGCCACAGTGTCAAAGCGCTCTTTCATTCTCGAACTTTGGTCGGACTAGCTGCCAAGTCATTAGCTGACAAATGCAGTGTGGGGGTGGTTATTATCTTAATTATCCCTAAAGGTTGCCGCACACCAAGCGACGGGGCCGAACCCAACTGTACTGTCACGCAGTGTGCGTGGTTTGTTATCATGACTGGCCGATCAGTTGGCCACTGTTTCTGCTTTGATTCTGAATTTGAATCGCCGGCGCACACAGTCACAGCTTTTAGCCAGTCAATATTCACACAAACTTTCATTCATGCTGGCTGAAAATTAATTTCTGGGTTTTTATGCAAGAAAGACACAACCGCTGCTGCACCGCCCCAAGCCAAATAATTGCCATCCATAAATCATCACATATTGTGTTTAACATCAATACTTAACTATATTATATGGTATGTTTCCATGCTGGCGCTTACACAACACACCAGGCCACACACACACTAGCGTTTGTTTGTTAAAATTGATCACACGATGTTATTAACACAACACACACAGACAGACACACACACACACACGGCACACGCCGATAAAGGCCTCTTTATACTCCCGCGGTCGCGCGGCCGACAACGCCCGCATTGCATCACGTGACCGACGAATTGCCCCGCGCGGCCCCTCTGCGTAGCTTGACGCGCACACAGCAAAAAATTTTCCTGCGCGTCGAACGCCGCAGAGATCATCTCTCGTGATTGGTCCGTTTTAGTCACATGCTGTGACGACGTACTCAGCATACCATCTACGTCGCCACCCTCTCGATCAATTTTGCAGCATAATTAAATGTATCATCTGGTCATCTAGGTCCATTTGTTCTAGCAGACACTGTTCCACAGTTGCCATTGAAGAAGAAGAATCACCTTTATTGTCATGAACATGCATGCATGCACACAAAATTTGTTCTCTGCATTTTACCCATCACAGTGAACACATACACATGTTAGTAGAACACACTGGAGCAGGGGGCAGCTGAAGCGCCCGGGTAGCATTTCAGGGTATCAGTGTCTTGCTCAAGAACACCACAGCCGTGAGTCCGGGGGATGTTGGTGGATGGTCTAGTCGCGGTCGCCGTCCGCGCGAGTATAAAGAAGCCTTAACATTGAGGCTAACTTAAGGAAGGGCTGCCCAGCAAAGGAAGAAAGAACTATTGTCTGAAAACAATGCTCACTCGACTTCTGGCTGACTTCTGGTTCCTACAAGAGAAGGAAGAGAGTCCAGCTCGCTTTTATACTCAACCATAGCTTTGTAATTTTGTAATTCCTACTTGCTGTAATAAATACACAAACACAAGTTGATTTTATCTGGGTTTTATTTGGGGACAAGATCGCCAACCAAACATGAAAAGAACAGGGAAGAAGGAATTCCAATGAGGGCTTTTTCCTTCCTCACTGACAAGGCTGAGAGCACACTCGGGCCTCGTCAAGGAATTCCTTACAGAATTGGCGCCATGACCCGGATTGTTTGAGGTGACCAAGCAGGAGGAGAAAACCTTTTACTAATTTCTGCCAGATCAGGGTGTGGTCCTTTCAATGTTTGTTCCAAATTACTGTCCCTAAAATATCTTGTTTGAGAGGTATCGTTAGGTATAATGGACCAATTTAAGGTCATTTTGTTGAGAGGAGGAGCAAGTCTTTTTTTTTTTTTTTTTTTATATAATCGTAAATATCGCCATGGGTTGAATTGTCTGTGTGCACACCAACTAAAGATTTTAAGTCCAAGAATTATACCGCCGTGTTAATTCTAAAAAAGGTTTCGGTGCCTTGGAATTGATCAGTATATAATTCCTAGGTTGCAATCCCCACAACCTAGTGGCATCTGTGGTCCGAAAATAAATCCGGTAGAATTGTAAAAAAATTCTGAAGGATTTTTATGTTACGGAGGCGAGGAAAGGGAGGTAAAAGAGCTGAAGCTGATTGTGTAAGAGACAACGCCTTAAATTGGTTGGAGGCAGTGGAGTGACTTAGCAGTAGTAGTAGAACAGGAAGTGAAACCTAAATGCCATCCATCCATCCATTTTCGAAGCCGCTTAACCTCACAAGGGTCGCGGGAGTGCTGCAGCCTATCCCAGCTATCTTCGGGCAGGAGGCGGGGTACACCCTGAACTGGTTGCCAGCCAATCGCAGGGCATGTGAGAGAGAAACCTAACTGTGCCACAACTACTACTTCTTCTTTTCCTTTATGCTTGTCCCGTTAGGGGTCGCCACAGCGTGTGATCCTTTTCCATGTAAGACTATCACCTGCATCTTCCTCTCTAACACCAACTGCCCTCATGTCTTCCCTCACTACATCCATCAAACTTCTCTTTGGTCTTCCTCTTGCTCACTTGCCTGGCAGCTCCATCCTCATCGCCCTTCTACCAATATACTCGCTATCTCTCCTCTGGAATGTGTCCAAACCATCGAAGTCTGCTCTCTAGAACTTTGTCTCTAAAACATCTAACCTAGGCTGTCCCTCTGATGAGCTCATTTCTAATCCTATCCAACCCACTCACTCCTAGAGAGAACATCAACATCTTCCTTTTCTCCCCGCCACCTCCAGCTCTGCTTCCTGTTGTCTGTCAGTGCCACTGTCTCTAAACCGTACATCATGGCTGGTCTTATAAACTTCGCCCTTCATCCGAGCAGAGACTCTAGTGTCACATAACACACCTGACACTTTCCGCCACCCGTTCCAACCTGCTTGGACCCGTTCCAACCTGCTTGGACCCGTTTCTTCACTTTCTTATCACACTCACCATTACTCTGGACTGTTGACCCCAAGTATTTAAAGTCATCCACCCTCGCTATCTCTTCTCCCTGTAGCCTCCCTCTTCCCCCTCCTTTCATTTATGAACATATTTTTTCCCCGAGTTACTCACCGGAGCAGCGTCCGCGGTTTTCGGCGCATAGAGGCGGAAGCGGCGCCACAGAGGGAGACGAGCCGGCATTCAGGTGAAACTCCGCAAGAGAGGACACAGATTGGCGTTCCCGTTGATCCACCTTGCGAATGTACGCTCCCTACCCAACAAAATGTACGAGCTTCATCTTCTGTTAAAGACCAGTAAAGACTTCGGACGTTCCGCGGCCATGTGCTTCACGGAGAACTGGCTTTGCGAAGCTGTACCCGATGGCGCCGTCATGCTTCCCGGCTTCAACATTCATCGAGCGGACCGCGACATGGAATCATCGGGGAAAACAAAGGGCGGCGGGATATGCCTCCATATCAACCAAAAATGGTGTACGGACGTCACGGTGCTCAGCACACACTGCAGCCCGCATTTTACTCGCCACGTGAGTTTGCATCGTTCGTACTGGTTGGAGTCTATATTACGCCTCAAGCTAACACGAACGCCGCATTGCTAGCGCTCGCCGAACAAGTCAACGAAATTGAAAAAAAACACCCGGACTCACCCCTCATTATTCTCGGGGTCTTTAACAAAGCTAAACTCAACCACGAACTCCCTAAATACAAGCAGCACATCGACTGTCCTACCAGGGAAAATAATACTTTAGACCACTGCTACACTACGGTAAAAAACGCATACCGTGCTATACCTCGTGCAGCCCTGGGCTCGTCTGATCACTGCTTAATTCAGTTAATACCGACGTACAGGCAAGAACTTAAATGTGCGAAGCCTACAGTGAAAACAGTCAAAAAGTGGACCAATGAAGCCAAGATGGAACTTCAAAGCTGTTTAGACTGCACAGACTGGAGTGTCTTTGAAAATTCAGCTGGCAGCCTGGATGAATATATGGACACTGTCACATCCTATATCAGTTTCTCTGAAGAGGTTTGTGTACCAACAAAATCATTTCGGACATTCAACAACAACAAGCCGTGGTTCACTGCTAAACTTAAGCAGCGTCGCCAAGCTAAGGAAGATGCATATCAGAGCGGGGACAGGGCCCTGTATAATCAAGCTAGAAACCAGCTTACTAAAGAAATTAACATTGCAAAGAGGATCTATGCAGCAAAGTTGGAAAAACAGTTTAGCGAGAACGACTCTAAATCAGTCTGGCATGCATTCCAATCGCTGACTAATTACAAGCGACGATCCCCCCAAGCTGAGAACAATAGCACACTAGCCAACGACTTGAATACCTTCTACTGCAGATTTGAAAAGGACAGTTTCACACCACACACCCACCCGGCCGCACCCGCGACCACAACCACACCTCTGACTTCTGCGTTAACTAGCCATGAACAGGATGTGAGACGCATCTTCAAACAACAGAAGATTAACAAAGCGGCAGGCCCGGACCATGTGTCCCCATCCTGCCTCAAAGTCTGCGCGGACCAGCTCGCTCCAGTCTTCACTCAGATCTTTGGAAATGTGCAAAGTTTCATCCTGTTTCAAACGCTCCACCATCATTCCAGTCCCCAAGAAACCTGCAATCTCTGGTCTGAATGACTACAGGCCTGTCGCTTTGACATCTGTGGTCATGAAGTCCTTTGAACGTCTCGTGCTGGACCACCTCAAGAGTGTCACAGGTCCCCTGCTGGACCCCCTGCAGTTTGCCTACCAAGCGAACAGGTCTGCGGATGATGCAGTCAACATGGGACTGCACTTCATCCTAGAACACCTCGACAGTGCAGGGATCTACGCGAGGATCCTGTTCGTGGACTTCAGCTCAGCGTTCAACACCATCATCCCTGAACTCCTTTCAACCAAGCTTCTCCAGCTAAGCGTCTCACCTGCCATCTGCCAGTGGATTTACAGCTTTCTGACGGGCAGGACACAGCAGGTCAGGCTGGGGGAGGCCACCTCATCCACACGCAGCATCAGCACTGGGGCGCCCCAAGGTTGTGTCCTCTCTCCGCTGCTCTTCTCTCTCTACACAAACGACTGCACCTCAGCGAACCCGACTGTCAAGCTCCTGAAGTTTGTAGATGACACCACTGTCATCGGCCTCATCAAGGACGGTGACGAGTCTGCATATCGACAGGAAGCAGAGCGGCTGGAGCTGTGGTGCGGCCGACACAACCTGGAGCTGAACACGCTCAAGACTGTAGAGATGATCGTGGACTTCAGGAGGCATCCTTCGCCACAGCTGCCCCTCACGTTGTCCAGCTGCCTTGTGTCAACCGTCGAGACCTTCAAGTTCCTGGGAATTACAATCTCTCAGGACCTGAAGTGGGCGACCAACATCAACTCCGTCCTCAAAAAGGCCCAGCAGAGGATGTACTTCCTGCGGCTTCTGAGAAAGCACGGCCTGCCACCGGAGTTGCTGAGACAGTTCTACACAGCGGTCATCGAATCAGTCCTGTGTTCTTCCATCACAGTCTGGTTTGGTGCTGCTACAAAAAAGGACAAACTCCGACTGCAACGGACAATCAAAACTGCTGAAAGGATTGTCGGTACCCCCCTACCCACCATTGAGGACTTGCACGCTGCCAGAACTAAGACAAGGGCGTGCAAAATCCTCTCGGACCGTCTGCACCCCGGTCACCAGCTCTTCCAGCTCCTTCCCTCAGGTAGGCGCTACCGATCAACGCAAACTAGAACTAGTAGACATTCCAACAGCTTCTACCCTCTTGCGATCAACTTCTTAAACACCTAACCTATAATTCCATTACAACAAGCTGGAAATTTTTTGATTTGAGTTCGTTGTCACATTTCTGTGGGGCCAATTATGTATTACTCGTGCACTCACTGTAGTTGTCTCGCCATGCTGCACTATTTGCATATACTGGCCACTCATGCCAGAGTAGCATCTGCTCCATTTGCACACTGATTGAGGAGTATCTGTAACATTTGCACAACCAACATTGTCCCAGATGATCGCATTACTCGTCACTTTAAACTGCATACACTCCTTGAAGTCTCAGCGCCCTTTGCACAATGGTCATTGCACCGGACTATTGCAATATTAGTTGTTCGAACTGCTCTAAGTGCTAGAGGACTCTGCATCTTTTTGCACAATTGTTTTTTGTCAATGTCTTTATGTCCCCAAAGTGTTCTGTAAATTGACTGTCTGTTGTACTAGAGCGGCTCCAACGACCGGAGACAAATTCCTTGTGTGTTTTGGACATACTTGGCAAATAAAGATGATTCTGATTCTGATTCATCCCACCTTGCCCCAAACGGCTCTGAGGGGTGGTACCATTCTGTTGTCTTCATGTCTGTTTTTGAGTTCTCTCTCTCTTTGTTGTTCTTTTCCATTTTAGTCTTTCCTCCTGCGCTTCCAGTCACAATGCAGCCCTGCAGTAGCTGATAGAGCGGATGACAGACTCTGGAAAAATATTTCACAAACCGTCGGTAGTATCCGCAAAACCCAAGAAAAGAACGGAGAGCAGTGATGTTCTCTGGGCGTGGCCACGACTTCACAGCTTCGATCTTTGAAGGATCAGTAGCAATGCCATTGCTAGAAACGACATGCCCAAGATAGGTTACAGAGGGACAGCATTACTGACATTTATCCAAAGTTAATTTAAGTCCCTCTTCCTTTAATCTGTCAAGCACTTTAAGAAGGCGCTGCTCATGTTCCTCCAATGTTCTCCCGAAAACAATGACATCTTCAAGGTACACTAACACTTCCAGCAGATTCATATCATAAACCGTCCTTTCGATGATACACTGAAACGTGGCTGGTGCTCCGCAGATGCCTTGTGGCATTCTCTCAAATTGATAAAATCCTGCCGGACAGGTAAATGCCGTTTTTTCTTTGTCAGCATCACATAAAGGGATCTGATAGTAGCCACTTCGGAGATCAAGCACGCTGAACCATTTGCTACCACTCAGGCATGTCAGGGCATCCTCCACACGTGGGACTGTATACTGGTCAGGAATTGTTCTCCTATTTAATGTCCTGTAATCCACGCACATAAGTATGGTCCCATTTTTCTTGCGGACCACAACGATAGGTGACGCATAGGGGCTTCTAGACTCTGAAATTATTCCAGCTTCTTTCAAATCATTTAAATGTTTTCTCACATCCTCCAAATGCTTTGGAGGTAAGCGTCTAGAGCGTTCTCTGAATGGTTTGTCCTCCGTCACTCGAATGCTGTGTTGTGTGCTCTTCGCACAACCAATGTCAAACTCACTACAGGAGAAAACCTCTTTCCTTTCCATCATTCTCTGACACAGCCTCTCCTTCCACTCAGGAGGCACAGGAGAATCTACGAAATTGAAAGACGAGGGGGATAGTTGAGATGTGGACGGCTTAAATGACTTCTTTTCAGGGACTGCATTTATTATATCCACCGTGTGCAAATGAGCAATTTGCATACCACGTTTCAATGTCACAGAATGATTTGATACATTTCTCAAAGTTACGGTGATACGACGACAATGAACAGCGCTTGCTTTATCAACAACAGGCATCACTAACAGTTCTTCAGGGAAGTAACCCTCCTCTGGGCGTTCTACAAGAACAGCCTGACCAGAAAACCCCCCCGCAAATTTTGGCACGCCAACCACTTTTGCAACGCCACCAGGAGACAGCACTAAGGGCTTCTCTCGAGTGAACCAGACTGTTCCTCTTTTTAGGTCAGCTGTGTCATCTGGGGTGCTCCGAAACTTCTCATAAGCCTCTTTTATTGCTGGGTGAACAGACATGTTATGTAAGAAATTATCTCCGTTTTGTGTCTTGCAGGACTGAAATAAGCTCCGAACTATGGAGGTGTTTGTGCCAACCACAATAGAAATCTCACCTTTCATGGCTGGGTCTGGACACACAAGCACAAGTGTTTCTATGGTCTTAGCTACACCCACTACATCTCCAGCAAACTCAAGTTTTAAACACATATAACCATCATATGGATATCGGTCTGGACTGAGGCCCCAAATCTCCAAGCACTCAATAGGGGTCAAGGGCAGGTGTTTCAGATACTTGTCATAAAAGGAGCGGTACAGCAGGGTAACTTGGGACCCACTATCAAGCAAAGCTTTGGCGTCGATGCCCTCAACTTGTACAGGAACAACAGAACTAGGTCCAATTAAACCCTCTGGCAAATCAGCCTTGCTTTCTTTTAGCGTATCACACTTTGTGGAACGTGTTCTCTCTAGAGCATCAGGCCGTTCCTTTACTGAGCTCCTGGGAAGTTTCCCATCAGCTGTTTTGCTTTCAGGAGACGCTTATTTACTTTTCGGAGATTCTCTGGGTTTTCATACTCCCGCTGAAAATGACCATCTTCACCACATTTGTAGCAAAAAACATCTGCACCATATTGAAATCTGGGAGTTCTCTCTTTCCCAGTTGCATATTTTACAGCAACTTTTTGAGTGTGGTTCTGGATTGCATGCTGTGGTGGACTTTCTGATGTGGCGACAGAGACAGATAGCAGACTTTTTTCACTTTTAAGCCCCTGCAGTTCCTTCTTCAGACTCTCTATGGCATGGTCGGTCTCCACTCCAACAGCTACTGATGGTGCAGACTCTGGTTGTTTTGACACCACTGACGCCGTAGCACAACCTGCACACTTAACCGCAGATGAAGAAACAACATTCTTCACTCTTTCTCTTTGAAGAACCATCCCCTTTTCTTGCTGGAATGTGTTACGGAACTTTACCATGAGATCAGCTGCACTATCTGTGGTCCCAAAAGCTGTTTCTAGGGCCTTAAGATACTCATTGGCAGTGGCACTGGGGTTAGTGGCTCTTAAACCCCGGACAATATCTGCTGCAGGCCCTTTAAGACTTTCAGCGATTCTCTGTTTCTTGACATCAGAACATTGCCACTCATCCAGCAGGTGGGTGGTCTGTTCCGCCCAAGAGTCATACTCCTCTTCTCCAGGTAGTGTTGGCTTTATGCCCGAGAAGAAGCGAAGTTTACGATAGCCTTGTCCGTCCATAGGCGGGGCTTGACATTTTTTCACAAACAAAGAGATGGCATTGACAAGCTCTGTGTTCAAGTCAGGAACAACGGGTGGGGCAGGCGTGGTCTTAAGCAAACCTGTCACATCATCTAAAGTCTTTCCTTCACTGGCTAAGAATGATACTAGCTTGGATTGGAAACCTCTTTTGTCACTAGTCACATGGAAAGTCTGAAAATCAGGGACACTTACTACCCACAATTCTGATGGGTCCCCAGCAACCAACTGTTCAGGTAAGTCAGTTTTAGTCATGTCATCTGTGGTCTCAACTAATACGGACTGATTGTTGTTTGTGCATGTTAGACACCGTCCTCTGATTTTAGTGCGACCAAAAATTTTAGCTTCATCAAGTACCTTATAAATGTTCTCATCAGTAACATCAAGAGAAACCCCACAAAGCACAATAGAATTCTTAACATCAATACCTTTGTCGTCACACCATTTGATTATTTGTTCGGACTCCATGTTTTGTTTTGAATTGTTTTTTTTTCCAAAACCAGTCACACAAAACACACTCAGTAATGTGATTACAGTGCTATTACAACCCCGGTCAATGTTGACCGAATTTCTTCTCTTTTTTTTTTCTCTTTGCTCACAAATACACTAGTGAACAATAACAATCCCGGACGAGCCCCCACATGTAGCCCTCACTGGCAGTACTCACAAAACCGTTGAACCCTCAGTTCACTGGGGAAAAGAAACCGAAACCGATTGGCGTAGGAACGCGCCCTCAAAACGCTTCAGTAGGCACAGCGACTGGATCCCGTAGCGTCAAAGCGGCAGCCCGGTGGCGTTGAGCAGGCAGGACCCGTCGCGTTGAGCAGGCAGAACCCGTGGCGTTGAAAGAGTAAATCCATTCGCGTTGAAACAGTAAATCCGTTCGCGTTGAAACAGTCAATCCGTTCGCGTGGAAAAAAACAGTTCAAGACCCCCCCAAAAAAACAACTCTTTCCTCCCGCCGCATCTCCCGCTCTTTTTCCACGACCCACCTCCTTCTTCGAATCCCATTGGACGCACCGCCCCTTCAATCAATCATTAAAAAAAAAAAACCCTGAAATGTTCACAGACCCCTTCGGAACGCAGGACACCCCAGTATCCATCCACACAAAGAACCAAACAAACTTTGAACTAATTTTCACAATCAGCAATTCAAACAAATACAGTTCAACACATTTTAGTCAGTACACTACATACATATAGATGATCATCTCGAGAACCTAGTTCAGCTAGGAAATTGCGCCCTAAAGTATTGCAGTAGATTATTGGATGATTTGTTTATTGAGAAGAAGCATGCACAAAAGGGGTTTAACAGGCACAAAAAACCTGTCTATATTACTTACTTCCTTGGGTCGAGTAATTACAGTAGAGGGCAGATCCCAACCACAAAAACTAATAAATACAAGTCTAAAGCAATGCAAAATCTAACACTGAGGAACGTGTGATAATATTTGGCCATGATTTCCGATTGTTGTTCGTGAATTCCAAAATATTGCTTAAAATGAGAAACAATTAGGTAAATTGCCAATGGAAAAGCCTTTGTGTAAATGATAAAGTCACTCAGACGAAAGAAGCTTCTACATATAACACAGACTTCACAAATTTCTGACGGTACAAGACCATTTACTCAGACTGGACGAAAAACGCCATTGGGGAGTTTTATCATTGCTTCCATTGATTCACATGCTAAATCTAGGCTCTTTGCTGAACAAAATGGATGAGCTGCTTCTCACAAGGCCCAACAAGGACTTTGTACATTTTGTCACTCATTACTTTACAGAAACTTAAAAGCATCCCTGACCAGCTGCCTGGCTTCCAACTTTACTAAGCAGACCAGGTTATAGAGCTTACATGAAAAAAAAAGTTGGTGGAATATGCTTCTCGTTGCCATCTTTATATTTTTTGTCCAGAGTGGGACTCGAACCTGTGTTCTCAGACACCAAAGCCCAAGTACGTACATGCTAACCTCCTGCTGCTCAATCTTTGTCAGCAATATTACATTGATACGGCCATATTACATTGATACGGCCATATTAAAGGGATAGACCACCTGTCAGTAACTGACCATAGTCTTACAACTGCTCTCAATACTATTTAAAAGACCCACAAACTTGAAACAAAACGTTGTAGCATAGTCTAGGGACAAAGCAGAGGAGCTTAAATGGTGCTTTCTCCGTACGGAATGTGAAATTTTCTTTGTCGATCACTGCCCATGTGTCTTTCGGTGTTAACTCTAATGAAAACATTCTTTCATTATGTGTGTTACTCGGAAACGGACGCTATAGTGCTTGGTTACTTTGAACTTTGCTTGTGGCAAATGGGAGTGACGTCATACCACGCTGTGATCGCACCATGGTGAAGGGGGACAACAGACTTTTTTCATTTACAACTGCTTCAGGCAACAAAGAGCAAGGATGTTTCATGTCTTCATGTTTTATGGTTTGTATGCTTTTTTATTTTTTTAAATTGTATTGTTATTTTGTAACAGTGGACTCTTGGAAAAGTAATTGCAGCCTGCTGTATGCTCCACATACACTATTTTGCCAAAAGTATTCGCTCAACCGCCTTGACTCACATATGAATTTAAAGTGACATCCCATTCCTAATCCTTAGGGTTCAATATGACGTCGGTTCACCCTTTGCACCTATAACAGCTTCAAAGGTTCCCAATATTTTGGACAATTCCATGCTCCCAACTTTGTGGAAACAGTTGTTCCATTTCCAACATGACTGTGCACCACTGCACAAAACAAGGTTGATAAAAACATGGATGACAGTCTAGTGTGGAGGAACTTGATTGGCCTGCACAGAGTCCTGATCTCAACCCGATAGAACACCTTTGGGATGAATTAGAGCGCTGACTGAGAGCCTTCTTGTCCAACACCAGACCTTGACCTCACAAATGCGCTTCTGGAAGAATGGTTAAAAATTCCCACAAACACACTCCTATACCTTGTGGAAAGCCTTCCCAGAAGAGGGTAAGCTGCTATAGCTGCTCAGGGTGGACCAACGTCATATTGAACCCTATGGATTAGGAATGGGATGTCAATTATGTTCATACGGATTAGGAATGGGATGTCAATTATGTTCATACAAGGTAGGTGAGCAAATACATTTGGCAATATCAACAAACTTTATATAGGTTCATATATTAGTACATGGATTATAGATTAATTAAATAAACAAAAGTGGTCATTCTGCAGGTGTTCCATGTTCTAAAAGATACCAATCTCCAAATGATAGCAGGTTAGTTGCAGCACAAGGAGCAGGAAGAACAGGGCTGTCACATCAAAAAGTGTGTAGGATTCTTACTAAATGTCTATGTACGCACAAAAGCTGAAAATGGAGTACAACCAAAATCCTATTGTGACAAAATAACTTTAAATACCTTTATAAGTTTATTTAGCCTTTGTCCAGTTAACTTTGCTTAGATAGCCATTCTGTGTAAAGCTTTGCAGGACCAGCAAGCTTTTGTTTTGTCTAAAAGATAAGACAGCTGCTTGCTGCACAGGCTGTACAAGCTGGTGTGTGAATATCTTTAATGGGAAATTACTGGATCTGACTAAAAGAACTCTTTTATCTGTGATGTTGGGGACTCTGGCTCAGAGTGTGCTGGGGGAAGCGGGCATGTAGCATCTTTGCTTGCTCTGCTCCTATCTTCACCCCTCCTCTATTCCTCACTCCCTCTTTTCAGACCCTCTCTCTCTCTCTAAATATGTAAAATAGACAAGACAAGCTTGTTTTCTTAATTATTCTGCAAGAGAAGAATTTCGAACACAATTGTGATGATGGGGATGGGATCCTAGGATTGATTGCCCATCCAGGGGACCCGGGAGTGATTGATCATCCGGGACCAATACACGGGTCCTGCCTCCATCCAAAGAATTAGGACGGGGCGCTGCCGAGGCCCTGGATGTCGGGTATCACCTCACCATCGAAACAGACCTGTGCTGTTCTCAAACAAACAACAAAGAATTACAGTAAAGAAAATGTTACTTCCCCCACCCTGAGCCGTCACTTTATCGTGGTGGAGGGGTTTGTGTGCTCAATGACCCCTTATGATGATGAACATATACTGATCTCAGTTACCCTTGCCCGGACGCGGGTCACCGGGGCCCCCCTCTGGAGCCAGGCCTGGAGGTGGGGCTCGAATGCGACAGTGACAGTGTGAATGTGAGTGCGAATGGTTGTCCGTGTCTATATGTGCCCTCCGACTGACTGGCGACCAGTTCAGGGTGTAGTCCGCCTTTCGGCCGAAGTCCACTGGGGTAGGCTCCAGTGCCCCACGACCCAAACCAGGATAAGCGATGTTGAAGATGGATGGATGGAGTTGCCCATGCTGAGAGGCGCCGAGCAGGTGTGGGCATACTTATTGCCCCGACTGGGTGCCTGTACATTGTGGTTTACCCCGGTGGACGAGAGGTAGCTTCCCTCTGCCTTCGGGTGGGGGGACAGATACTGACTGTTGTTTGTCCCTATGCACCAAACAGCAGTTCAGAGTACCCACCCTTTTTAGAGTCCTAGGAGGGCATGCTGGAGAGCACTCCCGCTGGGGACTCCACGCTCACGTGGGCAATGACAGTGAGACCTGGAGGGGTGTGATTGCCCCCCACCCGGCCAGAACCCAAGTGGTGTTCTGTTATCAGAATCAGAAACATCTTTATTTGCCAAGTATGTAAAAAACACACGAGGAATTGGTCTCCGGTAGTTGGAGGAGCTCTAGATGACCGCTACACAGCGGTCATCGAATCAGTCCTGTGTTCTTCCATCACAGTCTGGTTTGGTGCTGCTACAAAAAAGGACAAACTCCGACTGCAACGGGCAATCAAAACTGCTGAAAGGATTGTCGGTACCCCCCTACCCACCATTGAGGACTTGCACGCTGCCAGAACTAAGACAAGGGCGTGCAAAATCCTCTCGGACCGTCTGCACCCCGGTCACCAGCTCTTACAGCTCCTTCCCTCAGGTAGGCGCTACCAATCAACGCAAACTAGAACTAGTAGACATTCCAACAGCTTCTTCCCTCTTGCAATCAACTTCTTAAACACCTAACCTATAATTCCATTACAACAAGCTGGACATTTTTTGACTTGAGTTCGTTGTCACATTTCTGTGGGGCCAATTATGTATTACTCGTGCACTCACTGTAGTTGTCTTGCCATGCTGCACTATTTGCATATACTGGCCACTCATGCCAGAGTAGCATCTGCTCCATTTGCACACGGATTGAGGAGTATCTGTAACATTTGCACAACCAACATTGTCCCAGATGATCACACTACTCGTCACTTTAAACCGCATACACTCCTTGAAGTCTCAGCGCCCTTTGCACAATGGTCATTGCACCGGACTATTGCAATATCAGTCGTTCGAACTGCTCTAAGTGCTAGAGGACTCTGCATCTTTTTGCACAATTGTTTTTTGTCAATGTCTTTATGTCCCCAAAGTGTTCTGTAAATTGACTGTCTGTTGTACTAGAGCGGCTCCAACTACCGGAGAAAAATTCCTTGTGTGTTTTGGACATACTTGGCAAATAAAGATGATTCTGATTCTGATGACAACAGACAGCCATTTTGACAAAAAACGAGTGGACTATGTTTCGTTCCACCATTGTTGAGATGGCCGACCGGAGCTGTGGCTGTAAGGTTGTCGGTGGCTGGCGTGGCGGCAACTCCGAACCTGTTGGGTGATACCAGCAGTAAGGGATACCGTCAAGTTGAAGAAGGAGTCCTATCATGCCTTTTTGGCCTGTGGGACTCTGGAGGCAGCTGATGGGTACATGCTGGCTAACCAAAAGGCAGCTTTGGTGGTCGCTGAGGCAAAAACCTAGGCTTGAGAGGAATTCGGTGAGGCCATGGAGAATGACTCCTGGGAGGCTTCGTGGGAACTCTGGTCCACTATCCGGCATCTCAGGTGGAGGAAGCGGTGTACCGCTAACACTGTGTATGGTGGAGATGGGGCGCTGCTGACGTCAACTCGGGACGTTGTGAGTCGGTGGTCCGAATACTTCGAAGACCTCCTCAATTCCATCCACACACCTTCCCATGAGGAAGCAGAGCGTGGGGACTCTGAGGTTTGCTCTCGTATCTCCGGGTTTGAGGTCACCAAAGTGGTTAAAAAGCTCCTCGGTGGCAGGGCCTCAGGGGTGGATGAGATCCGCCCGGATTTCCTGAAGGCTCTGGATGTTGTGGGGCTGTCCTGGTTGACACGCCTCTCCAACATCGCATGAGTATCGGGGACAGTACCTCTGGATTGTCAGGCCGGGGTGGTGGGTCCCCTTTTTAAGAAGTGGGACCGGAGGGTTTGTACAAACTATAGGGGGATCACCGGTCCCGGTCACCAGCTCTTCCAGCTCCTTCCCTCAGGAAGGCGCTACTGATCAATGCAAACTAGAACTAGCAGACATTCCAACAGCTTCTTCCCTCTTGCAATCAACTTCTTAAACACCTAACCTACAATTCCATTGCAACATGCTGGCAATTTTTCTGTCTTGAGTTTGTTGTCACATTTCTGTGGGGCCAATTATACATTACTTGTGCACTCACTGTAGTGGTCTCGCCACGCTGCACTATTTGCATATACTGGCCACTCATGCCAGAGTAGCATCTGCTCCATTTGCACACTGACTGAGGAGTATGTGCAACATTTGCACAATCAACATTGTCCCAGATTATCCCACTACTCGCTTGAAGTCTCGGCGCCCTTTGCACTATGGTCATTGCACCGGACTATTGCAATATTAGTCTTTCAAACTAAGTGCTAGAGGACTCTGCATCTTTTTGCACAATTGTCAAAAAAAATAAAATGAAAAATGTACCGGCATTACTAGATAACTATCAACCCTTTACTGCTCAGTGACTGTTTTTTGTCAATGTCTTTATGTCTCAAAAGTGTTCTCTGTCAATTGACTGTCTGTTGTCGTACTCGAGCAGCTCCAACTATCGGAGACAAATTCCTTGTGTGTTTTTTGGACATACTTGGCAAATAAAGATGATTCTGATTCTGACACTCTTCAGCCTCCCTGGTAAGGTCTATCAGGAAGTCGAATCTCAGATTCAGGAGGAGCAGTGTGCCTTTCGTCCTGGCCATGCAACAGTGGACCAGCTGTACATGCTCGGCAGGGTCATTGAGGTTGCATGGGAGTTCGCCAACCAGTCTACATGTGTTTTGTGGACTTGGAGAAGGCATTCGACCGTGTCTCTTAGGGAGTCCTGTGGGCGGTGCTCCGGGAGTATGGGGTACTGACTCGCTAATACAGGCTCTTTGGTCCCTGTACAACCGGCATCAGAGTTTGGTCTGCATTGTCGGTAGTACGTCCAATTCATTTCCAGTGAAAGTTTGACTCCGCCAAGGCTGGCCTTTGTCACTGATTCTGTTCATTACCTTTATGGACAGAGTTTCTAGGTGCAGCCAGGGTGTTGAGGAGGTCCAGTTTGATTACAACAGTATCACGTCGCTGCTTTTTGCAGATGATGTGGTTCTGACGGCTTCATCAAGCTGTGATCTCCAACTCTCGCTGGAATGGTTTGCAGCAGAGTGTGAAGCAGCTGGGATGAAAATCAAGACCTCCAAATCTGAGACCAAGTCAGAAAAGAGTGGCGTGCTCTTCCCTGACCCAAGTGAAGGAGTTCAAGTACGTCTGGGTCTTGTTCACAAGTGAGGGAAGAATGAATCGACAGGCGGATTGGTGCAGCGTCTGCAGTGATGCGGACTCTATCAGTCTGTCGTGGTGAAGAAGGAGCTAAGCTGAAAGCTCTCGATTTTCCGGTCGATCTACCTTCCTACCGTCACCTATGGTCACGAGCTGTGGGTCGTGACCGAAAGAACAAGGTTGAGGATACAAGCAGCCGAATGAGTTTCCTCCACAGGGTGTCGGGGTCCCCCCCTATCGAGATAGGGTGAGAAGCTCGGTCATCCGGGAGGGTCTCAGAGTCAAGCTGCTGCTCATCTGCATCGAGAGGAATCAGATGAAGGGATCTGGTTATGATGCCTCCCGGTCTTTCTCCCGGCTAAGCAAGAGCTACATAGGTTCACGCATCACATCTTTGCATCCAATGCCACATCCTCCACCTACGTTCCCGAATCCCTCCTCTCTTTCTGCAACAGATGACTGTGAATCATCAGCATGGCAACGCTTAATCATAATGAGGCTGAGTACTTCTTTTCCTTTTGGCTTGTCCCTTTAGGAGTCGCCACAGCGCGTCATCCTTTTCCATGTAAGCCTATCTCCTGCATCCTCCTCTCGAACACCAACTGCCATCATGTCTTCCCTCATGACATCCATCAACCTTCTCTTTGGTCTTGCTCTAGCTCTCTTGTCTGGCAGCTCCATCATCATCATCCTTCTACCAATATACTCACTATTTCTCCTCTTGATGTGTCCAAACCATCGAAGTCTGCGCTCTCTAACTTTGTCTCCAAAACATCGAACCTTGGCTGGCCCTCTGATAAGCTCATTTCAATTTTATCCAACCTGGTCACTCGAGAGCGAACCTCTACATCTTCATTTCCGCCACCTCTAGCTCTGCTTCCTGTTGTCTCTTCAGTGCCACTGTCTCTAATCCATACATCATGGCTGGCCTCACCACTGTTTTATAAACTTTGCCCTTCATCCTGGCAGAGACTCTTCTGTCACATAACACACCTGACACCTTCCTCCACCCGTTCCAACCTGCTTGTACCAGTTTCTTCACTTCCTGACCATCATTGGTCTGGACGGTTGACCCCAAGTATTTAAAGTCCTCCACCCTTGCTATCTCTTCTCCCTGTAGCCTCACTCATCCCCCACCCCTCTCATTCATGCACATATATTCTGTCTTACTTTGACTAATCTTCATTCCTCTGCTTTCCAATGCATGCCTCCATCTTTCTAACTGTTCCTCCACCTGCTGCCTGCTTTCACTGCAGATCACAATGTCATCTTCAAACATCATGGTCCACGGGGATACCAGTCTAACCTCATCTGTCAGCCTATCCATCACCACTGCAAACAGGAAGGGGCTCAGGGCTGATCCCTGATGCAGTCCCACCTCCATCTTAAATTTGTCTGTCACACCTACAGCACACCTCACCACTGTTCTGCTGCCCTCGTACATGTCCTGTATTATTCTAACATACTTCTCTGCCACTCCAGACTTCCACATGCAGTACCACAGTTCCTCTCTGGGTACTCTGTAATAGGCTTTCTCTAGAATCAGAATCATCTTTATTTGCCAAGTATGTCCAAAAAACACACAAGGAATTTGTCTCCGGTAATTGGAGCCGCTCTAGTACGACAGACTGTCAATTCACAGAGAACACTTATGAGACATAAAGACATTGAGAAAAACAAGTCACTGGGCAATAAAGGCTTGCTTGTTATCTGGTAATGCCAGTAAAAAAAAAATTCATAGTCTGGGACAATGTTGATTGTGCAAATGTTGCAGATACTCCTCAGTCAGTGTGCAAATGGAGCAGATGCTACTCTGGCATGAGTGGCCAGTATTTGTCAACAACAGATATGCAAATAGTGCTGCGTGGTGAGACTACTACAGTGAGTGCACAAGTAATATATAATAGGCCCGACAGAAATGTGACAACAAACTCGAGACAAAAAGAAAAAAAATTGCCAGCATGTTGCAATGGAATTGTAGGTTAGGTGTTTAAGAATTTGATTGCAAGAGGGAAGAAGCTGTTGGAATGTCTGCTAGTTCTAGTTTGCATTGATCGGTAGCGCCTACCTGAGGGAAGGAGCTGGAAGAGCTGGTGACCGGGATGTGGAGGGTCCGAGAGGATTTTGCACGCTCTTGTCTTAGTTCTGGCTGCGTGCAAGTCCTCAAGGGTCGGTAGGGGGGTACCGGCAATCCTTTCAACAGTTTTGATTGTCCGTTGCAGTCGGAGTTTGTCCTTTTTTGTAGCAGCACCAAACCCGACTGTGATGGAAGAACACATGACTGATTCGATGACCTCAGCAGCTCCTGTGGCAGGCTGTGCTTTCTCAGAAGCCGCAGGAAGTACATCCTTTGCTGGACCTTTTTGAGGACGGAGTTGATGTTGATCGCCCACTTCAGGTCCTGAGAGACTGTCTACAAAGACAGAATGTAGCTCCTTCTGACCTCTGTACTTTTCCATAAACATCCTCAAGGCAAATAATGCATCTGTGGTACTCTTTCTAGGCATGAAACCATTCTGTTGCTCGCAAATACTCACTTCTGTCCCGAGTCGAGCCTCCACTACTCTTTCCCATAATGTCATTGTGTGGCTCATCAACTTTATTCCTCTATAGTTCCCACAGCTCTGCACATCGGCCTTGTTCTTAAAAATGGGCACCAGCACACTTTTCCTCCATTCCTCTGGCATCTTCTCACGCGCTAGAATTCTATTGAACAAGCTGGTCAAAAACTCCACAGCCACCTCTCCTAGATGCTTCCATACCTCCACAGGAATGTCATCAGGACCAACTGCCTTTCCATTTTTCACCCTATTTAATGTCTTTCTAACTTAACCCTTACTAATCATTGCCACTTCCTGGTCCACCACACTTGCCTGTTCTACTCTCCCTTCTCTCTCATTTTCCTCATTCATCAACTCCTCGAAGTATTCTTTCCATTCATCTAGCACACGACTGGTACCAGTCAACATATTTCCATCTCTATCCTTAATCACTCTTATCTGCTGCACATCCTTCCCATCTCTATCCCTCTGTCTGACCAACCTATATAGATCCTATTCTCCTTCTTTAGTGTCCAGCCTGTCATCATATGCCTCTTTTTTTGCCTTTGCCACCTCTACCTTTACCCTATGTTGCATCTCAATGTATTCATTTCGCCTCTTCTCGGTCCTCTCAGTGTCCCACTTCTTCTTAGCTGACCCTTTTCCTTGTATGATTTCCTGTACTGTGAGGTTCCACCACCAAGTCTCCTTCTCTCCTTTCTTGCCAGAAGATACACCAAGTACTCTCCTGTCTGCCTCTCTGATCACTTTGGCTGCAGTGGTCCAGTCTTCTGGAAGCTCCCCTCGTCCACCGAAAGCCTTTCTCACCTCTTCCCGAAAGCTGCACAACACTCGTCCTGTCTCAGCTTCCACCAGATGGTTCTCTGCTCTGCTTTTGTCTTCCTAATCTTCCTCCCCACCACCAGTCATTTTACACACCACCATCCTATGCTCTCTAGCCACACTCTCGCCTACCACTACCTTACAGTCGGTAACCTCCTTCAGATAACATCGTCTGAACAAGATGTAATCCACCTGCGTGCTTCTACCTCCGCTCTTGTAGGTCGCCCTATGTTCCTGCCTCTTCAGGAAAAAAAGTGTTCACAGCCATTTGCATCCTTTTTGCAAAGTCTACCACCATCTGTCCCTCCAAGTTCCTTTCCCGGATGCCGTACTTACCCATCACTTCTTCATCACCCCTGTTTCCTTCACCAACATGTCCATTACAATCTGCACCAATCACGACTCTCTCTCTGTCTGGGATCCTGAGAACTACTTCGGCTAGCTCCTTCCAGAATTTCTTTCACCTCTAGGTCACATCTTACCTGTGGGGCATAGCCACTAATCATATTATACATAACACCCTCAATTTCAAGTTTCAGCCTCATCACTCGATCTGATACTCTTTTCACCTCCAAGACATTCTTAGCCAACTCCTCTTTTAAAATAACCCCGACTCCATTTCTCTTCCCATCTACACCATGGTAAAATAATTTAAACCCTGCCCCTAAACTTCTAGCCTTACTGCCTTTCCACCTGGTCTCCTAGACACACAATCTATCAACCTTTCTCCTCAGAATCAGAATCAGAATCAGAATCCTTATCATTATCTTATCATCAATCCTCCTTATCATTATGTCAACCAACTCCCGAGATTTTCCTGTCATAGTCCCAACATTCATAGTCCCCACATTCAGTTCTAGGCTCTGTGCGTTCCTCTTCTCTTTCTGCCGAAGAACCCGCTTTCCACCTCTTCTTCTTCGACTTCGACTCACAGTAGCTGAATTTCCACCGGCGCCCTGCAGGACGTTGTTATCCCGGGCCACGACCGATCCGGTATGGAATTCTTTGGATGAACGCTCATATTTGTTTGGCAAAGTTTTAAGCCGATGCCCCTCCTGACATAACCCTCTGCATTTATCCGGGCTTGGGACCGGCCTACAGTTTGCACTGGCTTGTGCCCCCCATAGGGCTGCATTGATAATGAGGCTGACTATGGTTGAATAAATTGCCTCTATGAAACTGACACGTGCACTCCCATAACTCAGCCGAAGATGATGACCTCTCCAGAACGCTGGGTGGGGGATAGAGCCACTTTGCCTGTGGTTTTGTATAAATTGCCATTGCCATAGTTAATTTTATTAATGTGTGTGTCAATGCTTGCACTTTTGACAGTCGACAAGATTTTGAACCTTACAAGATGTGACACCTATGATGAGGTAATTGTTACATGCGACACTGCTATCACTTCCTATGGTGTGAAAATAACTATCAGACAGCAATTGTGTGTGGCCTTGGAATGTTCTCAATACAACCTGTAATTGTTAAGAATGTATGCACCCTCTTTTGGAAAGATAAATGTGTGTGCAGCCGGAAAGGGAAAGTACAGAGAACTCGGTTCCTCTACACCCATGTGGCACGTTCTCAAACTTGAGCTCATTGGCAACTTCACATGTATAACTTGTTTCCTCCTTCACCTTAACCTTGACCTAAACTTCTTTTCTTACTTCTGCCCCCTGTACCACCTAAACCATGTAAAATTTTGATCAAATTTATTGTGCCTGCTTAGTCCTTAGTAATTTTGTTTACTTGATTAATTTATGTGATTGTTTATTAAGAAGGGGGGTTTCTTGTCACAAAACTACTTATGAAACATTTGTATGTTTATTTGTTCAGTGTTCAGTGCAACTTTGCTAAGACAGTCATTCTGTGTAAGCCTTGCAAGCTTTTGTTTTGTTGACAAAATAAGACAGCTGCTTGCTGCACTGGCTGTACTAGCTGGTGTGTGAATCTCTCTCATGGAAAATTACTGGATCTGACGAAAGGAACCTCGATCTGTGTTTTTGGGTCTTCTGACGGAACTGTAATTAAAAAGCTATCTGAACTTGACACCGCTCTTTGGGAGTAAACGATAAAGTTGATAATTAAACAGGAGTTAAGACTAGTTCTGATCTTTAAAAAACATTTATAAATCACAAAACTATTCATTACTATTGATGAAAGCAGAAAACAAAGATTATCTTACCATGTCTACGTCTGAAGGGGACGGGATGTCAGAGTCAGAGGTACACGTACTCGAATAATTGATGTTAGTAAGTCAGCGTATGCCTAATTACATTACTAATAAATACACGGATTTTTAAATCTTGAAATGATGAAGTAAGCATTTTTTGAAGATGCATGTAGTCATAAAATGTTACTGGCATAATAGATACAGTGGGTACGGAAAGTATTCAGACCCCCTTACATTTTCCACTCTGTTATATTACAGCCATTTGCTAAATCGTTTAAGTTCATTTTTTCCCTCAACACATTGACAGAAAAGTAATTTTTGTTGTAACTTGTCCAGATCTGTGCCTTGCCACAATTCTGTCTCTGAGCTCTTCGGGCAGTTCCTTTGACCTCATGATTCTCATTTGCTTTGACATGCACTGTAAGCTGTAAGGTCTTATATAGACAGGTGTGTGGCTATCCTAACCAAGTCCAATGAGTATAATCAAACACAGCTGGACTCCAATGAAGGTGTCGAACCATCTCAAAGACAATCAGAAGAAATGGACAGCACCCGAGTTAAGTACATGAGTGTCACAGAAAAGGGTCTGAATACTTATGGCTCGTTCGGTCAGAGGGGGAGGACCTCCTGCACGGTTTGAGCTGGGACATTTTCCATTCCTTTTTACCGGAAGACCTCAGGCATGCATTGGAGTGCTGTTCTGAGTAGTGCCGCCGCTCCTGGGTCTTTCAGTAGAGCAGAGAGGCTTGGCTGAAAATCATGTAGTGGTCGAGGATGGTTAGGGCCAAGAAGTTAAGATCTGTAGCACAGCCGGAATGTGCAAACAGGGGTTTTGACACCTTAGTGTTGGTCATGTCAAACACCTGAGTTCCTTCAAATGTAATTTGTTCCAGCATTTTGGGGCCAAATTCAAATTTGCGCTGTTTGAGAAACTTAGAAATCACAATTTGGCTGTCATAACTGCTGGATGGTAGGTGGTACCAAGTGGCAACGTGGCATCATTGAGGGCATCTTTGGTTGGGCCAGCGACAAGAACGGTTTTTCTTTGGAACTCAGGATTGACATGCAGAGCTGTGGAGCTTGTAAGGAAAGACCTGAGATGGACCGGATTGGTGGGGCCTGTCAGGGCCATAGACAGAGTGATTTTAATAGAGCTGAGGGGTCCCAAATGTGGGAGAATTCTATCTTTTGCAAAGTTGTCTAGAAAGGGCGCAATTTCACATAGCCTGTCGTTTATCAACATGTCAGCAATCTGTGTGTGAGCATAAACAGGAGCGCAGACGACAGCGTGGTTCTGGCCTGCCTATTTTCGTTTAAAATTACACAGCAAATGTTGAGAACTAAAATAGCTACTTTTAGCAAATTTCTTAACAACCAGGAATTGACTACTTTGTTAGCCATGCATTGTCGGGTGGTTTGGATTTTGGACTGCAATTCCCAAAGTTGTCTCTCGACAGTAGTAAGGCTACGGACGTCCCCAGTGGGGGTGCTGTGGATGTGTTTTATTTTGGTCGTTATGTCAGCGGTTTACGACGGAGCAGCCCGTTTGGTTTCAGCTGTTTCTTGGTTGAGCATCTGCGTTGGCGGACTTGGCGTAGCAAGGATGTTGTCACGGAGGCTGGGCTTGCTTGCCCGGTCCAGTCTCACCGTGTTGACCATCCTTTGTTTCGTGCATGGTGCATCGTAGGCAGAGTCTTGTGTGACCCCCGCCCCCTTCGTTGCGTGGAGTCACAAGCAGCTGAGAAGTGAGCTCCACGGAGGCGCAGTAACAAAAGTCCACAATAATGCAAATGAGCAGGTGCAAAGCCAAGGAAAAATCAGAGTGAAGCTTGCACAGCGCGCAGGAAGAAAGAATCGAGAGAGTGGCCGCCAAGGCGAGCCACGGAAAGATTAAATGAAAAGCAGGCAACTTCGACAACTCGAACCAAGTAGAGCAGCGGAGGAAGGCTGGGAACCAGCACAGAAGGAATTGCACATCCCAAGTGGTCGTTGCATGTGCACCAGAAGAGTTGAGTTCGAGGTGTTGCCTTGGAAACGAAAGGGTGGGCAGGGAGGGAAAAAAGATGCCAGAGTTGTGCTTTGCAAGGTGTACAGAACAAGTGTACAGGAAGTCTGAGGTCTCTGATAAGAGACGATGCCCACATGTCCTGTGCTGTTGAAGCCATGCGTGTGTGAAAATCACAGAAGTACGACGACTTAGCGGCCACTGAGAGTGACGGCCAGCTAATCAAGAAAGACACAATCAAGGTTAGAGTGACAGCTGAATGGATGGACCAATGATGAGGGCCGGGGCCCGTAATATGCGACTCATGGGGCACAGTTTTCCATCTCACCGAGGGGTCTTGTGGTCTCGAAAGCTTGGAAGAATGATCACGAGAGTGCCCACTGGTGGACATCGTCAGCGTTTCTAGTGTGCACATCCCTTTCGTCAAGCTATCATCTGGCTGCGATTTTGGCAGGGGCGGTGACGCATCCAGGAGGCTCAGCGCGGAGCACTGGGAGGATTCTCTATTGTGTTCTGGCCGCTTCAGGGGCCGGTGCAACTGTGCATAAATCTCGCGCCTCGTATAGTCAATTAATGGCATGAAACGACTTAGCAGATCTTGTCCAATGAGCAAAGGTACTGACTTGAAAGGTGACACGAACACAGGATGTATTATGGAATGTGGCCCTATTGTCCAGTGCAACCACACTCGCGAGCTTAAGTGGGTGTTCACCAAAGCAAGGGAGCGAATCGTCATTTCAGTGTTGAAGGTTGAGTGTACGGCTGTCTTGCTGTACTTTGTCACGCAGTAGGTCAAACAGGTCCTCAGACATGACAGTGATGTCTGCTGCAGTATCCACGAGTCCGTCATATTGGAACGTACGTTCAAGTGTGCTTGTCAAGTACAATTTCCCTGATGTGTCATTAACGGTGAGTTTACCAAGAAGACGCTGAAATGGTTTCTTGTCTTTTTTGTTTGACAGGTAGCTGAAGTCATTCAGTGAGTCACAGAGCATGGTAGGAGACTCTCGAGGTCTGATTGTCGAACTGGGTTTTGGTCCGCGAATTTTGATTTTAGTAATGGGTGTTACCTGTTCATCGCAGTGGTCGGTTAATTGCTTGCACACGGCCTGTTGGACGGGACGCTTGTCATTGCTAATTGGAGAATCAGCCGAATGCACAGAGACGTCAGAGTCAGAACAGACCATCACGGCGGGCTGGGCGAGCTCGGGGGCGTGGCCTCCAAGCAGGGGGTCAGGCTGTCGTGGGTCTTGCTTCACATTATTCGCCAAGCTGCGGATGGTCTCACGGATAGCATGTGCAGTAATACCGAATTTGTTGTTAGCGACCCCTTGTGTGGTTGCGAAGGAGCATACCTGACTTTTGGGCTTGTCGCGTTCAAGCGAACTGGACCAGGCGTCAGTTTTTTCCAGCAAATGTTCAAAGTTGTGGCAGGCGTCATTATTTTGGTAGCTCAAACCAGAAATATTGTGATCCAACAGTGTTGGTCTTTGTGTTGGTCTTTTTATGAATAGCGAAGCCTTTAGCATCTAGGTCGCGCAGTTGTGAGCTGGACAGCGTGCAGGGGCATGCTGCTACCCCGAAATGTTGCTTTACATACGGATGCATGTTTTCAACAAAAAGAGTCTTAAAATGTATGTCTTCCTCCATGTTGGGTTTGTTTAAATTTCTGAAGTACGCTTTACGTAAACGACAGTAATAAGCTTGTAGCGTTTCGAGGCTCTCCTGTAACAGTAAGAGCCGCCAGGAAGTCAATGTCTCTCAGGTACGCGGCTGAGTCGTGTGAACCGTCAGATTTAGGTTTGAATCTCGGAATGTTGCGCGCAATTCTGTCTAAGTCTTTTAAGCTCATACTGTAGTGACGCCAGGAGAAGAGACAAACGCAGGGGCGGCATTGAGGTGGGCTGCGGTTCGCGTGGCGAGCTCCCGACTTGGCAGTGCCAGGGTTGGAGAGGGGCGTTGCAAAGTGGCAGGGGCCGTTGACCGTATCCCAGGGAGGTCAGAAGCAAGCGCTGCTTTGTCGCTCCTAGGAGGCGGACTGACAGGTGTGCGCTCATCGACGTCATTAGACAGTGTTTGGTCGAGGAAGACGTGTTCCCAATTGACAATTAATTTGCGGGCTGTCTGCAATTCCTGTTGAACAAGTGTTATTTCAGCTTCCTGTTCCTTTTGAAGACGGCACATGTCAGATTCTAGTACTGTCAATTGTGACATGAGTTCACATGAGTACGCAACGCATTTAGCGCGTTCCTCTTTGAGCATCTCAAACTGCGTTTTGACATCAACGAGGCGGGCTTGTGGAAGGTTTAAACGAGTGTTGGCCTCTGCTAGTTGTGCCCTTAAGTTGATTTGTTGCTGCGGTTCAGCTTCTAGTTTGAGTGTAATTCCGTTCTCTTCCACATCGCACCATTTTAGCTGTGACACTAAGTTTAAACTATGCAACTGAGCGTCCGCACGAGATTATCTCTTTAGGTTTTATGCTCAGTGTCAGTCATAAATTGTGCCATGTTTCTATTGAGGGATTCAAGGGTAGCATCTTTGACAGATTCCGCATAGCCTGGGACGAGGTCTTTAGTAAGTTTACTTACATGCTGTGTTAAGGAGTTGAGACTGTCATAATGGCTGGGACTTTTTACAAGTTCTGCCATAATTGCGTTTGCGTGTGCAGTAGCTGTACGCAGTAGGAAATTGAATGGTTTGTAATGTAAGCTCGTTTGAGCGGTGAGTCTAGTTTGGAAGAGATGCACAATGTAAGCAGTGTAATTACTTGTTAAACAATTAAAATAGTGTTTGCGAACTATGGTGTCAATGTTCATGACGTAACTTTTAAAAATATTTGAGAACATGCACAGAAGCAGTATTAGAATAGAACAAAATTGTCGGAAAATTTTGTATACAAATTAATTCGATCGAATTAAAATTGCTGCGCAAGGTTGAGCAATTTAATCTTTGATTCAAAACCCTTGCGAAGGCATCTAGGTGGAGTGAGAAGAATTAGCTTGTCAACTAAGTTTGAAATTATCCATCCATCCATCCATTTTCTGAGCCGCTTCTCCTCACTAGGGTCGCGGGCGCGGTGCAACCTATCCCAGCTATAATAGGGCAGGAGGCGGGGTACACCCTGAACTGGTTTCCAGCCAATCGTAGGGCACATACAAACAAACAAACATTCACACTCACATTCACACCTACAGGCAATTTAGAGTTGTCAATTAACCTACCATGCATGTTTTTAGGATGTGGGAGGAAACCGGAGTGCCCGGAGAAAACCCACGCAGGCACGGGGAAAACATGCAAACTCCACACAGGCGGGGCCGGGGATTGAACCCCGGACCTCAGAACTGTGAGGCAGACGCTCTAACCAGTCGTCCACCTTGCCGCCATTTGAAACTAATTCAACTAATTAATTTATTTAGCCCTGGTAAATAAATTAAATTAGTTATGATTTAGTTACGCAGATAGATTGGACGGTGCGCGACGCTGTCACTGCAAGTCAATTCAATTTGTGAACGCAAGATTGGACTTCAGCGAATTCACATACGTTTTATTTAACTTTGGGTAGAAGTTAAATGTACTTATAATTAGGTTTGTGAATTAATTAATTGCTTGTGTGGCTTCCAATTATGTTGGGATTGGCAGCGGAGAGAGACAAAGCAGAAAAAGCTCCAAAAGCAAAAATTTCCGAAGACTAATTTGTTTTGAAACAAAAATAACAATTTAGTTTTTGTAAATAAAACCCAAAGTGATTAAAAATAGACAAGCAATTAATTAATAAACCACTTTGTAAAAGAGTAAGTAACTGGTTACTGTAATGTATAGTGCACGTACGCGGACGGAAGATGGCGTTTATCGCTTGGGTGATGCCAGGGCCTTCGTTGCTAAAGCTTGTCATACTCTCACGTTGACGCAAACGTCCATGAGGAGGCAGTCGAAAGATGGCGTACTACGGAAGCCTCTAAGTGTTACGCGAACGACCATATGGCGAAGCCTCGTGGTAGCAATACACAAAGCAGACATAAAAAAATGAACACTCTAGTTTTACTGAAAGGCTAATCTTAGTTTTCTCACGTTTGCAAGCATTTACCGTAGACACAGCAAGCATTTGCTGTGTCTACGGTATGGAATGCTGCTCAACACAGATTACGTTTAGACATGCCACATACAAGATGGCGGGCGATGTGTCGATTTTACTGAAAATATCTTGTATTTTTGTGTGTTCTGAATTCAAAACTTTAAAGATTTCAAGTTTTGAATTCAGAACACACACGGGTTGCATCAATATGTAGCGATTATGTATGAAATAATAATTGTAAATAATTTATTATAAAGTAATATGCCGGGAGCGACGTTTGCGTTACTTCCGGTTTATCGTAAATCGTAAATCAAACTAATGTCTCGAAAAGGGCACCATCTCACATTTTTAAAGTTTAGGCAAAATGACGACAAACCTTTTAAATCAGTATCATGATCTGGAGGTTGCTACACTCTACGACATTGAGTCCTAGAGGCTTTTTACACCTAGCAACTCTGTATGCCACTTTGTAAGAGGCAAGTTGGGCATTATGAGACACTGATGCTGCTTCAGTAAAGAAACTCTGTTGTGCACGACAGACACTTATCTTTGTGTTCGGGATGTGAAGTCTCCAAATGACGTCTCAACTTGTTCGGCTTCATGCTGTCAGCCAGTATTTTGAGACAGTACACACTGTGGTCTCTCCTCATTACCCATTGTTGTACAGTTGAAGCTGTGGGCAAGATAGGCGTCGGCACATTTTCACGTCTTTGCTTTGGTCGGCTTACTTGTTGATTTGTCATCTGTTTTGTATTTAAAGGGTAGTCCTCTCACAAACCTGTCCATGCTTGCGGTGAATTTGTTTTCCTGTATTGTTTAATTTTTTTTAACAGCCCTCTTTTGGTGGTGCTCGGGAGTAAAATTACCTCCATTTGCTGGGTGTAACTTAATAATGAAAAGTGTTCATGGTGGCCCCACGCCCCCCTAGGCGCGGGGTCTTAGTTCTGGCTGCGTGCAAGTCCTCAAGGGTGGGTAGGTGGGTACCAACAATCCTTTCAGCAGTTTTGATTGTCCGTTGCAGTCGGAGTTTGTCCTTTTTTGTAGCAGCACCAAACCAGACTGTGATGGAAGAACACAGGACTGATTCGATGACCGCTGTGTAGAACTGCCTCAGAAGCTCCTGTGGAAGGCCATGCTTTCTCAGAAGCCGCAGGAAGTACATCCTCTGCTGGGCTTTTTTGAGGACGGAGTTGATGTTGGTCGCCCACTTCAGGTCCTGAGAGACTGTAATTCCCAGGAACTTGAAGGTCTTGACGGTTGACACAAGGCAGCTGGACAACGTGAGGGGCAGCTGTAGCGAAGGATGCCTCCTGAAGTCCACGATCATCTCTACAGTCTTGAGCGTGTTCAGCTCCTGGTTGTGTCGGCCGCACCACAGCTCCAGCCGCCCCACTTCCTGTCGATATGCAGACTCATCACCGTCCTTGATGAGGCCGATGACAGTGGTGTCATCTGCAAACTTGAGGAGTTTGACAGTCGGGTGCGCTGAGGTGCAGTCGTTCGTATAGAGAGAGAAGAGCAGCGGAGAGAGGACACAACCTTGGGGCGGCCAATGCTGATGCTGCGTGTGGATGAGGTGGTCTCTCCCAGCCTCACCTGCTGTGTCCTGCCCGTCAGGAAGCTGTAAATCCACTGGCAGATGGCAGGTGAGACGCTGAGCTGGAGAATCTTGGATGAGAGGAGTTCAGGGATGATGGTGTTGAACGCTGAGCTGAAGTCCACAAACAGGATCCTCGTGTAGGTCCCTGCACTGTCGAGGTGTTCAAGGATGAAGTGCAGTCCCATGTTGACTGCATCATCCGCAGACCTGTTCGCTCGGTAGGCAAACTGCAGGGGGTGAAATGACTTTGTTGGTACACAAACCTCTTCACAGAAACTGATATAGGATGTGACAGTGTCCGTATATTCATCCAGGCTGCCAGCTGAATTTTCAAAGACACTCCAGTCTGTGCAGTCTAAACAGCTTTGAAGTTCCATCTTTGCTTCATTGGTCCACTTTTTCCACTGTTTTCACTGTTGGCTTCGCGCATTTAAGTTCCTGCCTGTACGTCGGTATTAAGTGAATTAAGCAGTGATCAGACAAGCCCAGGGCTGCACGAGGTTAGCACGGTATGCGTTTTTTAGCGTAGTATAGCAGTGGTCCAGAATGTTATTTTCCCTGGTAGGACAGTTAATGTGTTGCTTGTATTTAGGGAGTTTGTGGTTGAGTTTAGCTTTGTTAAAGTCCCCGAGAATAATGAGGGGTGAGTTCGGGTGTTTTTTTTCCAATTTCGTTGACTTGTTCGGCGAGCGTTAGCAGTGCGGCGTTCGTGTTAGCTTGAGACGGCATGTACGCTCCAGCGATGATGAATGATACGAACTCACGCGTCGAGTAGAATGGCTCACAGTTAAAAAACAGCTACTCCAAATGCAGGCTGCAGTGTGTGCTGAGCTCCGTGACGTCCATACACCATTTTTCGTTGATATAGAAGCATATCCCGCCGCCTTTTGTTTTCCCCGATAACTCCGCGATGAAGATCGGTGAAGATGGAAACCCGGAAGCATGATGGCGCCATCGGGTACAGCCTCACAAAGCCAAGTCTCTGTGAAGCACATGGCGGCAGAACGTCCGAAGTCTTTACTGGTCTTTATCAGGAGATCAAGCTCGTCCATTTTGTTGGGTAGGGAGCGCACATTCGCGAGGTGGATCGATGGGAACGCCAATCTGAATGCTCTCTTGCGGAGTTTCACCTGGATGCCGGCTCGCTTCCCTCTGTGGCGTCGCCTGCGCCTCCATGCGCCGAAAACCGCGGACGCCGCTGCGGTGAGTAATTCGGGGGAAAAACTGAGCGGATTTGCGAAAGTTGGTGAAAGAAAGTCCGGAGTAGCCTCCTTTATGTTTAGCAAGTTACCGTTGTGTAAGTGAGTCGTGTAATGTCTCCAAAGACGAACGAAAAACACAAAAACAAAAACAACACTAGAGAGCGCGGAACCGAGGCGACCACACTGGTCGGCGCCATCTTACTGTGCTTACGGTCTTGTCAGCTTGCCATCATTCCGGGAGGCTTGACGGACCGCTGGACATCCGTGTAAACAGGGCATTCAAAGTGAAGTTGTGAGCGGCGTGGGAGCCATTGATGACAGATGGCGAACACAGCTTTACTCAGACTAGGAGGCAGCGCCGGGCAGGTTACACCACAATTTGTGAATGGATTTTGGATGCTTGGGCTAACGTGTCTGCTTGCACTGTTGTTCGAGTTTTCATAAAAGCCGGCATCATTTCTGAGGAGCCGCACGGAACGAGACTGACTCCGACAATGTTGAGAGGGAACCTCGCGTGTTTGATGGAGAACTTGCCCAGCTGTTAATTTTGGATACAGAACATGAGGACTTGGATTTGTGGATGAGAATTGATCAAAAAATAACGTGAATACATTATTAAAAACTTCAATAAAGTACAACCGAACTCAGTTTTGCTCCCGCTGCCTTTTTAAAAAACATTGTTTTAGCGTGCATGCATGCTACCGTATGTTTTAAGCTAGCGTATGTTTTACCATGCCTGCGCCCAATAATACGGTGCGCCTTATTTATGTGTTAAATACAGAAATAGACCCCGTAACTGAGACTGCGCCTTTTAATACGGTGCGCCTTATGGTCATGAAAATACGGTAAGTGTATTTTTACCGTAAAGAACCACAAGACAAAGTTCATAAAGACAGCTCCTGATCCATAGCATAGCTCATCGCTACTATGTTTTATTATGATCTCTATAATTTTACTGCTAGTAACACAACCATAAATTCACTAAAGATCAATTGCAGTTAAAATATTTAGATATGAAGCCTTAACCCACTCAGATGATGGAAGTTCTGAAATGGCTGTATTCACAGGGAATATGTCTAAACACGTCCAGCAATTACGCTTAAGGGGATATCCCTGCTTCTCCTCCCCTCCATTATTACATGTACCTCTGACACTGAGATCCCGCCCTTTTCAGACGTAGACATGGTAAGATCTTTGTTTTCTGCTTTCATCAATAGTAATGGTTTTAATATGATGTACAGTATTAAAAAAAAGGTGATTTAAAGATCAGAAATAGTCTTAACTTAGTCTTAACTTTCTGTCACCAACTTTCGAAAATCCGCTCAGTTTTTTCCCCGAGTTACTCACCGGAGCGCCGTCTGCGGTTTTCGGCGCATGGATGCGGAAGCGGCGCCACAGAGGAAAACGAGCCGGCATTCAGGTGAAACTCCGCAAGAGAGGACACAGATTGGCGTTCCCGTCGATCCACCTCGCGAATGTACGCTCCCTACCCAACAACGAGCTTCATCTTCTGTTAAAGACCAGTAAAGACTTCGGACGTTCCGCGGCCATGTGCTTCACGGAGACCTGGCTTTGCGACGCTGTACCCGATGGCGCCGTCATGCTTCCCGGCTTCAGCATTCATCGAGCGGACCGCGACATGGAATCATCGGGGAAAACGAAGGGCGGCGGGATATGCCTCCATATCAACGAAAAATGGTGTACGGACGTCACGGTGCTCAGCACACACTGCAGCCCGCATTTGGAGTCGCTGTTTTTGAACTGTAAACCATTCTACTCCCCACGTGAGTTTGCATCGTTTATACTGGCTGGAGTCTATATTACACCGCAAGCTAACACGAACGCCGCATTGCTAACGCTCGCCGAACAAGTCAACGAAATTGAAAAAAAACACCCGGACTCACCCCTCATTATTCTCGGGGACTTTAACAAAGCTAAACTCAACCACGAACTCCCTAAATACAAGCAGCACATCGACTGTCCTACCAGGGAAAATAATACTTTAGACCACTGCTACACTACGGTAAAAAACGCATACCGTGCTATACCTCGTGCAGCCCTGGGCTCGTCTGATCACTGCTTAATTCACTTAATACCGACGTACAGGCAAGAACTTAAATGTGCAAAGCCTACAGTGAAAACGGTCAAAAAGTGGACCAATGAAGCCAAGATGGAACTTCAAAGCTGTTTAGACTGCACAGACTGGAGTGTCTTTGAAAATTCCGCTGGCAGCCTGGATGAATATACGGACACTGTCACATCCTATATCAGTTTCTGTGAAGAGGTTTGTGTACCAACAAAATCATTTCGGACATTCAAAAACCACAAGCCGTGGTTCACTGCTAAACTTAAGCAGCTTCGCCAAGCTAAGGAAGATGCATATCAGAGCGGGGACAGGGCCCTGTATAATCGAGCTAGAAACCAGCTTACTAAAGAAATTAACATTGCAAAGAGGATCTATGCAGCAAAGTTGGAAAAACAGTTTTGTGTGTGTGTGTGACTCAAAATCAGTCTGGCATGCATTCCAATCGCTGACTAATTACAAGCGACGATCCCCCCAAGCTGAGAACAATAGCACACTAGCCAACGACTTGAATACCTTCTACTGCAGATTTGAAAAGGACAGTTTCACACCACACACCCACCCGGCCGCACCCGCGACCACAACCACACCTCTGACTTCTGCGTTAACCATCCATGAACAGGATGTGAGACGCATCTTCAAACAACAGAAGATTAACAAAGCGGCAGGACCGGACCATGTGTCCACATCCTGCCTCAAAGTCTGCGCGGACCAGCTCGCTCCAGTCTTCACTCAGATCTTCAACAGATCTTTGGAAATGTGCGAAGTTCCATCCTGTTTCAAACGCTCCACCATCATTCCAGTCCCCAAGAAACCTGCAATCTCTGGTCTGAATGACTACAGGCCTGTCGCTTTGACATTTGTGGTCATGAAGTCCTTTGAACGTCTCGTGCTGGACCACCTCAAGAGTGTCACAGGTCCCCTGCTGGACCCCCTGCAGTTTGCCTACCAAGAGAACAGGTCTGCGGATGATGCAGTCAACATGGGACTGCACTTCATCCTAGAACACCTCGACAGTGCAGGGACCTACGAGAGGATCCTGTTCGTGGACTTCAGCTCAGCGTTCAACACCATCATCCCTGAACTCCTTTCAACCAAGCTTCTCCAGCTCAGCGTCTCACCTGCCATCTGCCAGTGGATTTACAGCTTTCTGACGGGCAGGACACAGCAGGTCAGGCTTGGGGAGGCCACCTCATCCACACGCAGCATCAGCACTGGGGCGCCCCAAGTTTGTGTCCTCTCTCCGCTGCTCTTCTCTCTCTACACGAACGACTGCACCTCAGCGAACCCGACTGTCAAGCTCCTGAAGTTTGCAGATGACACCACTGTCATCGGCCTCATCAAGGACGGTGACGAGTCTGCATATCGACAGGAAGCGGAGCGGCTGGAGCTGTGGTGCGTCCGACACAACCTGGAGCTGAACACGCTCAAGACGGTAGAGATGATTGTGGACTTCAGGAGGCATCCTTCGCCACAGCTGCCCCTCACGTTGTCCAGCTGCCTTGTGACAACCGTCGAGACCTTCAAGTTCCTGGGAATTACAATCTCTCAGGACCTGAAGTGGGCGACCAACATCAACTCCGTCCTCAAAAAAGCCCAGCAGAGGATGTACTTCCTGCGGCTTCTGAGAAAGCACGGCCTGCCACCGGAGCTGCTGAGACAGTTCTACACAGCGGTCATGGAATCAGTCCTGTGTTCTTCCATCACAGTCTGGTTTGGTGCTGCTACAAAAAAGGACAAACTCCGACTGCAACGGACAATCAAAACTGCTGAAAGGATTGTCGGTACCCCCCTACCCACCATTGAGGACTTGCATGCTGCCAGAACTAAGACAAGGGCGTGCAAAATCCTCTCGGACCGTCTGCACCCCGGTCACCAGCTCTTCCAGCTCCTTCCCTCAGGTAGGCGCTACCGATCAACGCAAACTAGAACTAGTAGACATTCCAACAGCTTCTTCCCTCTTGCGATCAACTTCTTAAACACCTAACCTATAATTCCATTACAATAAGCTGCCAATTTTTTGACTTGAGTTCATTGTCACATTTCTGTGGGGCCAATTATGTATTACTCGTGCACTCACTGTAGTTGTCTCGCCATGCTGCACTATTTGCATATACTGGCCACTCATGCCAGAGTAGCATCTGCTCCATTTGCACACTGATTGAGGAGTATCTGTAACATTTGCACAACCAACATTGTCCCAGATGATCGCACTACTCGTCACTTTAAACCGCATACACTCCTTGAAGTCTCAGCGCCCTTTGCACAATGGTCATTGCACCGGACTATTGCAATATTAGTCATTCGAACTGCTCTAAGTGCTAGAGGACTCTGCATCTTTTTGCACAATTGTTTTTTGTCAATGTCTTTATGTCTCCAAAGTGTTCTGTAAATTGACTGTCTTTTGTACTAGAGCGGCTCCAACGACCGGAGACAAATTCCTTGTGTGTTTTGGACATACTTGGCAAATAAAGATGATTCTGATTCTGATTAATCATCAACCCCATCGTTTAGTCCAAAGAGTGGTATCAAATTAGGATGGCTTTATAATCACATTCCCGTCAGAAGACCATTAAGACTGTGAAACATTACAATTGTTTAATTGACTTATCATATTACCGCATATACACAACTAAATACTGGCTAACAAGTTTTGAAACCATAAAGTCTGGGACAGTAGTCTGTTTAACTAGTGCAATAGCACATCAATTTATTACGTCTGGACATGTCGGTACAAATTTTAGCAAGGATCATGGATGTTGACACACGATTTGCTTTCACTGGTAATATTAAAACAAAAACAAATGTTTTGTTGGCTTCCCCTTGAGTTTGTCTGACTTTGGGCTCATTATTTACATTGTATTGTGCTTTATGTGTTGCTGGTAAAACAATCATGAATCCATATTACAGTTTTTTTTTTTTTAAATGTTTACATTTGTTCATCAATATTTGGGAAATCAGCAGCTTGTAATTGTCATATGGTGTAGTGAAAATTACTTCTACAGATTTTCCTGCTTCACAAATATCTGTTAACCACTCATTTAATTGACTTAACATTATTGTTGGATAGTTTTGAAACCAAAATGTCCAGGCTAATAGTCTGTTCAGTTATTGCAAAATCAGAATCATCTTTATTTGCCAAGTATGTCAAAAACACACAAGGAATTTGTCTCCAGTAGTTGTTGCCGCTCTAGTACGACAACAGCCAGCCATTTGACAGAAAATACTTTTGGCACATAAAAACACAGTATGGCGAGTCACTGAGCAAAAAAAGGTTACCAGTAATGCCGATACATTTTTATTTTTTTTGACAATTGTGCCATTATTTGTCCTCTCGAAATTTAGAGCAGTTAGAAATGACTAATAGAGCAACAGTCTGGTACAGTGACTATTGTGCAAATGGCGCAGAGAGTGGCCAGTACTGGTCAACAATAGATATGCAAATAGTGCAGAGTGGCGAGACTACTTCAGTGAATGCACCAATAATGTATAATTTATTATACATCTAAGTAGACACCCCTTTTTTTATGGTAAATGCTGTTTTTAGTGTTTTAAAATGTATTGCTATGTATATTAGTCTTAATTTAAACCTGTTTGACTTCTTAATCTTAATCCAGACTGGAAAATAAGCCATCCAAACCTCTCCTTCCTCATACTGATCTGGTAAGATCTCTGTTTTCTGCCTTCATCAATACTATTGAACCATTTTAATTTTGAAAATATATGGTGTAAAAATGTTTAATTGGTAGCTGTGATATGTAAAATGCTATTTTATAGACCTCAAAGGAGATTTTACATGTAATTCTTGCTAAAATCTGATTCTGACTCCTCCTACTGACCCTATGTCAACACCCTTGTTTCTTTTCCTGACTTGCCGTGACATGTTCGGGGGTGACCTTGTGTGACCTGATGCTATAAAGTTATATAGTCGAACAGTTTAAGGACAATGTTCCTCAATGTACAATTGCAAGGAATTTAGTTATTTAATCATCTACGGTCCATAATATCATCAAAAGTTTCAGAGAATCTGGAGAAACCACTGCATGTAAGCGGCAAGGCCGAAAACCAACATTGAATGCCTATGACCTTCGATCCCTCAGGCGGCACTGCATCAAAAACCGACATCAATGTGTAAAGGATATCACCACATGAGCTCAAGAACACTTCAGAAAAGCAATGTCAGTAAATACAGTTCGGCGTTACATCCGTAAGTGCAACTTGAAACTCTACTATGCAAATCAAAAGCCATTTATCAACAACACCCAGAAACACCGCTGGCTTCTCTGGGCCCGAGCTCGTCTAAGATGGACTGACGCAAAGTGGAAAAGTGTTCTGCGGTCCGACGAGTCCACATTTCAAATTGTTTTTGGAAATTGTGGACGTCGTGTCTTCCGGGTCAAAGAGGAAAAGAACCATACGCATTGTTATGGACGCAAAGTTCAAAAGCCAGCATCTGTGATGGTATGTGGCTGTGTTAGTGCCAATGGCATGGGTAACTTACATATCTGTGAATGCACCATTAATGCTGAAAGGTACATTCAGGTTTTGGAGAAGCATATGCTGCCATCCAAGCAACGTCTTTTTCATGGACGCCCCTGCTTATTTCAGCAAGACAATGCCAAACCACATTCTGCACGTCTTATAACAGCGTGAGTTTGTAGTAAAAGAGTGCGGGTACTAGACTGGCCTGCCTGCAGTCCAGACCTGTCTCCCATTGAAAATGTGTGGCGCATTATGAAGCGTAAAATACGACAACTGAGACCTGGGACTGTTGAACAGCGGAAGCTGTACATCAAGCAAGAATGGGAAAGAATTCCACCTCCAAAGCTTCAACAATTAATGTCCTCAGTTCCCAAACGTTTATTGAATGTTTTTAAAAGAAAAGGTGATGTAAAACAGTGGTAAACATGACCCTGTCCCAGCTTTTTTGGAACATGTTGCAGCCATAAAATTCCAAGTTAATGATTATTTGCTAAAAACAAGTTTATCAGTTTGAACATTAAATATCTTGTCTTTGTAGTGTATTCAATTAAATATAGGTTGAACATGATTTGCAAATCATTGTATTCTGTTTTTATTTGTGTTTAAAATAACATCCCAACTTAATTGGAATTGGGGTTGTACGTGACACAACCTGTCCCTGTTTAACCTCACGATGGAGCAATACTTTCTGCAAAAAGCTGATAGACTCCTCCTACTGACGCTGTGTCAACCCCACCTGTGTTTCCTGAATAGACATGTCAAAACATGTTCGTGCGTGACCCCATCCCCTCCTCCTACCCTCCCCTCTCTATGACATCTGCCCTCAGACAACATGACCTCGCGTAACCGTGTTTGGCCTCGCATGATCCTTTTGAAGTAACAATTTTATACTATGTGATATTTTTATTGGTTTATAACCCTTTAAAGTACAGGCTACATTGTTTTTATAACCCTTTGAAGTACCAGGTGACCTTGCGTGACCCTTTAACGTTCTGGTTATATTGTTTTTAGAACTGGTTGAAGTGGCAGTTTTATTATTTTATATACGCTAGAGGGAGCCATAATGATATCACGTGATCAAAACAAAACAACTCAAGGTCCAAGGTCAAAGCCATAAACCTGTCAAACATGACCTGTCAAGAGTTTAATGAAAGCTCTATTTGATTGTTTTTTTACTATCTTCTTTCAGGAGGCTATCTACGTGCGAATACACATCATGGTGTAGCTCCTTTAGACCGGTATTGCCACAGTATAATATGTGTGCCTTAGGAGAATGTAGTGTGGATCAAGGTATTCTGGCAAACGGTGAAATGCAGGGTTCTCCACAATATTAAATGCGAGGTTGGCCAGCATGATAAACGCCATAAGTGTCAGCGTGCCAACTCTTACCTTCTTACTGTCATTGCTATACAGACAGGTATTGTCTGTCATTTGCTTCAGTGTTCGTTTTGTTAGCTTTTCTTTTTCCACGCTGAGTTTCTTGAACTCGACATGCTCCTCCATGCATCCCTTATACTGTACTGATTAAATTTGTTGATGCTCCCCTACAAGGTATTGCAGTGCTGCACAGATTGCAAACAGCTTGAGCTTTATCTGTCTCAGACGCCGCAAGAAGTCCCACACAGCAACATGTTTTTTCACTGACAAAAAAAAGTATTGGTCATCAAGTCTGTACAGTACTACGCCACAAGAAACGTGACAGGGCTAAATCCATTCACAAAAAAAAAAACTAGCCTATCCCAGCCATCTTCGGGCGAGAGGTGGGGTACACCCTGAACTGGTCGCCAGCCAATCGCAGGGCACACATATAAACAAACAACCATTCACACTCATATTCACACCTTCGGTCAATTTAGAGTCGCCAATTAACCTACTATGCATGTTTTTGGGATGTGGGAGGAAACCAGAGTAACTGGAGAAAACCCACGCAGGCACGGGTAGAACATGCAAACTCCACACAGGCGAGGCCAGATTTTAACCCAAGTCCTCAGGCGGATGTGCTCACCAGTCGCCCACCGTGACTATTTTATTTTAATATTTTTAGTCTTTGTTTAACAATATGTCAAACTTTAAATGTTTTTGCTATATACATTTAACACAATTAGACAAACAACAAATCAATGGATAAATAACCTAACATAAATAATACCACTCCAAGGGTCACAAGTACAAATTTAAATAACATTGAAGACATTGAAATGGGAGCATAACATTCGACACTTTGATTATTGACCACTATCAAAAGTTGATGCTATACGATGCCCAACTCCGAGCTGCTCCCCAATATGCCTCGGGGAGCTGCCTCAAGGCTCGAAGGCGGAAGTGAAAGTAAAACATAATTTTCTGATTTGAACTCCAATTTTAATATAAGCATTATTAAAAGATAGTAATAAGTACCAACCAAATTGTTTTTTTTTCATGTATTTAACGTACATGCATACATATATGATTCATCTTATGCGACGTGAGAATGTTAAATGAGTGTTTTTAGCAGATAAATATTGACGTACAGTATGGTTTGAACACCAACCCATGAACAAGCTTATCGACTGACAGCAGGCAGAGAAAATGATGTTTAATCTCACAAATGTCACAAAGTATCCAGTCACACAAACACATACTGTGTCACACCTCTGTCACTGTCAAACTGTTAGGAAGGAAAATTGGGCCAGTTTGCCTTATCTTAACAGGTCACAAATTTAACCAACCTCTCACAAAGTAAATTTTGGGATTTTCTCCACAACTTAAGACAAAGTACATTTGAAGTTGGTATGCAGTAAGTAAGTAGTTGACGGTATATTAGCCGGGACAGTGAGAACCAGGATAAGCGGTGTTGAAAATGGATGGATGGCTGAATCATATCAAAACAAATACCCCCAACCCCCTTTTTTTAACCTGTGCTATTTGGCTGTTAGGTCAAGCAGAATGGAGACTATCCCATTTATGCTGGAAATGTTTTACTGTGCAACAGTTTTTTATACTGCCACTGTGGTTCTCTGTATTATGATGGCTAGTAATTTCAGTCAGACAGAACAAGGTTTTATAGAGGAGTGACAGAAAGAAAAAGGTAATGACAGAGGGGGAAAAAAGTTGGAAAAAATCATTTTATGCATTATTTTTTATCATTATTTAGCTTCTTTATACTGATGTTTATTACTTGTACTGTGTTTTGTAGCACCGTGGGCACTTGAGTACCACAATTTCAATCCTCAGTGTGTGCTACGCATATTGTAGAATTGACAATAACAATAATTGACCTTGTACCATAATCAGCGTCACACTGGATTTGAGTATTGTACGGGGCATTAGTGGTACACCCTGTGAGGGAAGAACAGGACAATGTAGGATATGACAGGACAGGGACAGGAGGTGAAGAGCAGGACAAGGGTAGTGGACCTGCCTGTACGACTGGAGTGTGGCGGGAGTGGCTATGGAATTTTTTTTCTCTAGAAACAGAGTGCAAGTGAGGGGACCTCCTAAGAGGTTTTGCAAGGTCATAAGTTATTTATAGCGAGTAGGGAGTGGCTCCACACCCACTGATTGAGTCCCAGGGGTGTGTGTCTGCGGACTCACGCAAGTAAATCCACAGCCTCACATGGAAAATAAACAGCAGAGGTGTCCTGGAATTGTTGCGCCAGCATAATGTGGGCTGAGGGCCACATCCCACCCAGCCGGGTAGGGGAGGGCAGACAGGACAGCACCCACACCAAGGGACCCAGGGTGGTCCACAGTGCTAGATAAACAGGTCACCCGGAGGAGAACATGGGGACCCACCACCGCCCCCCAGGTATGAGAGAGATGAACCAAATTGGCAGGGAAAACTCCACTGTGGCACAGTAAAACTGTTCCGACATAAAACGGATACAGATCCTCCTTTGTGCTTCGGGAGGCAATGGTGTACTACTATAATACCTTGCTAGTTGAGAGTCTTTCCTAGGATTGAAGCAAGGGTTTCCTATGAGTGTAAAATCCATCAGGGCTCCCTCTCGGAGTGAATTTAATTTTCTCTAACTTCAGGAGAAATAAGACATCATGCAGCCACATTTTTTAAAGGTGGGTGGTTGTGGAGATTTCCATGAGTGAAGGATCCTCCTCCGTGCAATCAAGGAGGTAACGGCAATAACATTGTGGCATGCATGCTCGAAGTGGCAAGATTGTCAGGAGACCTAGCGAAGAGTGCTACATGCAGAGACGAATTGATGTTTATGTCTAGAATATCGGATATGGACTTGAAGAAGACCAAAAAAGGTTTAATCACCTGTGTCTGGAAATATTCTGGAGTTTGTTTGCTGTATTGAAGTCAATGAAGCACTTTAAATTGAATAAGTGACAACCTAGCACTGCTAGAGGAAGAATTAACAGCCCCAATGGCTTTCCACCAAAAATCTTCAGAGAGGTTGGTTTGAATAAATACTTTTTTTTTTTTTTAATCAGTCCTGGTCTTCTCTACCACGCAGGGTTAGAATAGATTAGATTTTTTCATTATAGTTTTTATTTCATTGGGACTGTCGCGGGAGCCTATCCCAGCTATCATCGGGCAGGAGGCGGGGTACACCCTGAACTGGTTGCCAGCCCATCGCAGGGCACATACAAACAAAACAACCAGTCGCACTGACATTCACACCTACGGGCAATTTAGAGTCGTCAATTAACCTACCATGCATGTTTTTGGGATGTGGGAAGAAACCGGAGTGCCCGGAGAAAACCCACGCATGCACGGGGAGAACATGCAAACTCCACACAGGCGGGGCCGGGGATTGAACCCAGGTCCTCAGAACTGTAAGGCGGACGCTTTAACCAGTCGCCCACCGTGCCGCCTGTGTAAAATACCATTTTAAAAAATTTATGAACTTACTAACAGATAAACGACCACAAATCAATGGCTGGTATTCCCTCCCTAAGGTTACGCCCATCTGTAACAATGACCTTTTTACGCCAGCTCAGGATGACTGGCAATTTGGATCTATGGAGATGATTGGCCTTCGTTGTCTGGGTGACTTGTACATTAATGATGTCTTTGCCAGTTTTGACTAACTACGCTCTGCATTCAACTGAAAAAGCTCTGACGTTTTTGATATTTTCAGCTCCATAATTGTGCTCGGACCACTCGCACGCATTCCCTCAAATCCAATGCCTGTGTGACATCAATTTGGCACTTAAAGCGGGGGCTCTGCCCAGGGGTCAGGTTTCCTCCCTGTATGACATCTTGTCTACAAATAATGATTGCGTGGTGGTAAGGTTATTATAGTAAATGAAAACTAATTAAATAAACTTGTATTGAAAAAACATTGTAGTTCAGAAAATAAAAACTAAAATGTTTGTTTTTTTTAAAATGACTTAACTGAAACTACCTCGTGCGGCACGGTGGACGACTGGTTAGAGCGTCAGCCAGAGACTCTAAACTGCCCGTAGGTGTGAATGTGAGTGCGAATGGTTGTTTGTTTGTATGTGCCCTGCGACTGGCTGGCAACCAGTTCAGGGTGTACCCCGCCTCCTGCCCGATGACAGCTGGGATAGGCTCCAGCACGCCCGCTACTCTAGTGAGGAGAAGTGGCTCAGAAAATGGATGGATGGATGGATGAAACTACCTCGTAAGTGTACAAAACTAACTATAATTATCGCAGAAAATGTCCTTAGTTTTCGTCTTAGTCAATTAATTTCATACGTGAGCTTTCGGGGTTGATTTTAAATGTATTTATTTCGTTACGGCCGTACAGAAGGAAGTCGTTTAGGAATCGTAGTTATTTTACTGTGTGTCGCCTAGAAACGACGTCATCGAGCAGGAGGCAGTAAAACAAATTAGTTATGGCTTTAATAAACAAAACAAAAAGATTAGATATGGCTGCCCTTCGTCTGTCACTCAACTCAGCCTGAGATGCGCTGCAAGGTAATAAGTATATGATATGGATTCATTGGAAATATTCCACTGCCATATCTCTCTGAGTTGACAGTGAGATCACTATTTACCCTTTGTATAAAGTGTGTGTATGTGTGTAAAACTACTTTTACTTATGTTATTCACGCAACACCTAAACACTAATACACAATCAAAAACAAAGCAGGCTACAATGAAGTTTCATGCAAGAGCTTTTGGTGGAAAATTTCCACACAAGAAAATTTTTAACAGTACAGAAAAACTCAAAACAATATTTTAAAATTATATAATAAAGGCTTATAATAAAGATTAAAGGTGCTGTAAAAAATACTAAGTTGTTGGTCAGTAACCCCATGTCTTGTTTTAGTGCAAATTTGAGAGAAAAACGTTTCACACAAGAATATTTTGATAGAAAACTCAAAAACAATACTGCTAGTATTAGAAAATAGATAAAACTACAATAAATTTTAGAAAACATTGTGCATACAGTCCACTAGTACTACTAATACAAACTGTACATTGGACTAGAGAACTGTCCTAAGGTGCATATAGTTGCTTTGTAAAACATTTAATAAAATAAAAATAGAGCTTAAAGCCTGACGAGGACTCCTGAACTGTCTTTTGGTGAATCATAGCCTTTACCTGACCTACAAAAACAGGAGATCAGTCCATTTACTCTCAACCATGACGCCAATAATAAAATGAAATGTAAACAAAATGAATGACATTCCTCCAAAAAATAAAGCATTTACGTGCTTTATGGGCTCTCCTTCTTGTCCTTCGGAAAATTTGCATTGAGGAAGACAAGTGATCTCACTTTTGCAGGCTTGAGGCGACTTCTCCTCTCTGTGATTAGTTTTCCAGTTTTAGAGAAGAATCTCTCAGATGGAACTGATGTGGCCACAATGCAAAGCTTGTTAGCCATGAGTTTGCTAAGCCTGGGTTACACAGGCACCTGACCTTTCCACCACTTGAGAGGATCTTCATTTTTTGGAACAAGAGCCTCCTCTCGGTACGCCTGAACCTCAATGACAGCGTCTGCTGTGGGGTTCTGAGTTGCCACTGTTCCAGCTGCCTGCTCATAGAGGTGGGAGATACAACAATGGGTTGGGAGATAAAACAATTTTATTATGAAATTTTGATATTAGAATGATGCCATCCTAGATTTAGAGAAAAAAATGGTGATGAATTTTTGCCACCCTTACTTCCATGTGGAAATAGCTCCAAACAACTGATTATTATTATTCTATTTGTCATTCGCTTAATTTTTTTCTTATTCATTTATGTACTTGTGTTTTGTTTGTTTTTCTTCTTTCTCACACTTTAGACTGATTTGCTTGGTGAAAGCGCACATGCATGGAGTGGGGATCCTCTCTTCTTGACCCTGTGTTTGCGGTTCCGGCGTATGTAGGGGGAGGACTCGGCTGTTAGGCAAGTTAGGTCCTGGATTGACCTCCCGGAGAGCTTTGATGGTGTGATGGTGGACTCGCCCATGTTCCGTGGGTGCTAGGGCGGTGCCAGCTGATGTCCATCTTGGTCCCCTACTCTGGTTACTGGTGGGGAGCGGTGGGGTCCCCCTGTTGCTCCTCGGGCCTGCTGCCTCCTCTTATTTCCGTTCCTTGCGTCCCGCTGCGGTCACCTCATCCTCTTCTCGTGGGGGGGGGGTCCCCCTGCGGGGTGTGGGGTTTTCGTCCCTGCCTGGTTTGGAGGCAGGGGTACATCTCCCACACTTGGGGGCGTGTAGTGGGTGCTGGCTGGAATGTGAGGGGAGTCCCGGGGTTAGTGCTGCTGGGCTGGATGAGGCGGCCCTCTTTATCTGTGGTTCTCCTGCCTGATGGGCCCGACCTGCAGGAGCCATGCTTCTAAATCACTCAACTAGCACACACTTACACCACTCACTGTTAATATTTTTCGCACTCGTCACATCTGGGCACACATACATATCCAGGGGTTCCTGGGGGACTGGTATGGAGTAGGGAGGGTGTGGGTGTCAGACCGGGTTTCAGTACCTCAGTGATGTTTCCCGGTACGGGCGCTCTGGCCCTCCGTCCTCCCTGCCCCCCAGAATTTTAATGCATCACACACACTCATCGCCATTTCTTTTAATGCACCACATACACCCATCTCTGGGGAGCGGTGGGTCTTGGGTGGGGGGGACTTGGCTGTTAGGCAGCAGTGCCTGGCAGCCCTGAACCCTGGCTCACTGGCCTCTCCAGATTTAAATGCACCACACCACTGATACACGGGGTAGGACCAATGACTGCCAGTCAGGGACCTGGCAGTCATAGTAACAGGGGGGCTAGGGGGTTCTCCTTAGCTTCATGGAGGCTCCTTAGCTCCTCAGGCTGGGTCCCCCCGGGCTGGATGACTGCTTGGCGTTGGGGCTCCCCTCTCATGCCCCACGGCTGCTCACTGGGTTCCCTCTCCCTTATCGTTCCTTTGTCGGGCGGCCCTGTCTGCCCTCCTTTCCAACAAACAAGGGAAACTGTCCCACCCTCAGGCTGGTCGGGGACTGGCTACATCGTGTGCCCTGCAGGTTGGGGGGGGGCGTCTTGCTCTCCTGAGGGTAAAGTGGGTGGTGGTGGTGGCGGGGCACGTGGGGCGGTGGGGTTGGCTGGGTGGGTGGCATTGGCTCCCTGCGGCCTCCTCCGGGTGGCCGGTTGTCGTGACACCTTGGTGGGGCCGGCTGGCCACCCTGGGTCCCTCGGTGTGGGATGTGTCCCGTCCGCCAGGCTCCTCTCGGGTGGACTAATGGGCCCGATCCCGCCTCTCGATTGATTTGGTGGGGTCCTCAGCCACCGCACTGCAGGCACAGCAATTTAAGTCTCTTCTGTCAGTCATTCTGCATGCGAAACGGTTTCAATTCACTTGCATGTGTCCGCAGGCACACACCCCTGGGAATTTTTTGCTGGGTGTGGGGCCACTCACTTTTTGCGACAAATAACTCATGAATATGCGAATTGTTTCGGTCTCCCCTCACTCGCAGTCTTGTCCAATAGACGTTTATAATTTACAGTCACTCCCACCACACTTCAATTGTACAGCCGGGTTCACGACCCTTGTCCTACATGCTTCTTCCCCTGTCCTTGTCCTGTCCTATCTTGTCCTGTCCTTCCCTCACAGGGTGTAAGCACTACTGCCCCATACAACACTCATTGTTCTAGATATAAAGGATTTACTTTTCCCATTTACCATTAGTGGTTTGTCTTTTGTCTTCTTTTTCTTCTTTTTCTTTTTTTTTGGACATACTTGGCAAATTAAGATGATTCAGATTTTTTTTTTGTTATAATTTAGTTTTATACATTTCAGTGGTGGTGGGAGATAAGCATTATTTGCCAGTGTCTTGTAAAAGTGGCTCAAATCTATTTGTAAGTCTGATGTCAATCTTTTGCCTTTACTTGCGTCGTCTTTTTTTTTGCCCTTCGCTGTAACTGTCCACAGCCACTCTCTCTCTCAGAGTTGAAGAAGCATGCAATGGACCCAGATTCCTTGATAATGTGCTGGTCTTCTGTCCTCCTTTTTGGATGCTGTCCCATATCTTCAGGCTTTGCTCCCAGTAAATTCCAGGGAGAACTACTGGATGATCCATTACAGTTTCCAGAGTCCACATCCGTCCTCTTTGTGGAGTGGCTGTCTCTTAGCATGCTCCTGCTTACCATTTTGAGACATTGGTAGAGTGGTTTCATTTCCCAACTGTCCTTTTACATCCACATACATTTCAAGACAGTAGATTTTTGTTCCCAGGACCGCCATCTTCTGTAGCAGTTTGTGATAGTGTTCAATGGAAAAGGGAAGCATTTTGTTGCTGGTCTTGTTGCTAGTAGCAGGTTGTGCTAATTAGCAGGCCACGCTCACGTAATGGTGAGGGGGTATAAAAAAAATATTGGAATATGGCAACAACTGACTGTCTACAAAAAAAAAGTACAATCCCACAGGTTTAAAAATAGGCAGAAGTCACTGCTTCTAATATCGATGGAATAAAAACAAACTTAGCAAGAAAAATTTTAACACAGGCTAAGCAAGCAGAGTGAGCAAAAAAGCGTCTGCATTGTATGAGAGCAGGAGCAAATGGTTTAGGCTAGTTTATGGGGCCATTAACCATTTCACACAGGGCCAGGGTAACTGAATAGTTGTTTTCCCTTAATAAATTAAATCAGCATTTATAAACAGCATTTTAAGTTCACTTGGGTTATATTTGTCTGATGTTTACATTTCTTTGCTCTTCTCAGAATATATTGACTGTGAGTACTGTTATATTAAATATCTAAATGTTTGAGCTCAAATGTCTGTTGCTCAAAGGGAAATATATGCATTTCCCATTATGTGTTAGCATTTGCATTAAGCTAGTGGACTAAATGCGAAGCTATGTGCATGTTTTAAGTACACAAAGTGCAATTCACCTAGTTTTATGTTTAAATTTACAGTAAACTTTAACTGGGAGTGGCATGAAACAGTGTGAAGCCTCTTTTTAAAGAATTGCTCACTATTTGCCAAAGTGCTGCTTATTGTTGAGTTAAGTTCACTGCCTGTATACAGCGCTCGTATCTCAAGTTTGCGATTGAAAGTCAAAGTAAAAAAAACACACACACAGAGAAAACGCAAAATGACGGCTCGTATCATGAAAAACTTGTAAGTCAGGTCATTTGTATCTCAATGCACAACTGTACATTGTTGCAAAAGCTTTTGGACATTGCTGCTTTCTTACCTCTTAGGTCCCTGTTAAAGTCATGCAGACGCCGGACCTCCAATTCTAGCTTGTTCCTCATTGTTTTCTCCAGAGCTTCCCTCTTGGAAGAAGAATTAGCAAGGGTTTCGTAGGCCTCTGATACCAGCTGAATCTCTGTTTCAAACTGCCAGAAGAAATAGGTGGAATGAAAGGAAACAACCTGATGATGATACAGTTTGGTGTGAATGATCAAGGCAGGTTGACCCAAATATAGGCAACCCAGAACTAATGCAAACTCACACAGACAAGAGTTAAGGCAGTAGGCTAAGAAACTAAGAATGTCCTGCAACCAGGACAGATGAGAACAATAGAAATCTCAAGTGATGACATCCCCAGTGCCATCAATACATACTTGAACATAGTCAGTCAAGCATAACTGATACAGATCAGGGATAAAATACACTGTAAGCTATTGCAGACCTGTCAACCTTGGGAAATATTTGGGAGTACCACAATGTGCTAACACATGCACATACACACGTACGTACACATGATTGTACTTAACACAAGATTTTCCCCATAACCCTTTTTACTCTTTAATGTCAGTACCGTGCAGCTGAAAATTTTGATTTTGAGTTTAGGAAACCTGCCACTAATGTATGCATTTTTCACACTCTTCCTCCTAAAAAAGCGGGTCACAAAGACTTCCCATGTGAGAGCAATTGGGTCTCTCTGAGGAATAAAACAGCTGTGTGGGCAGAGCCCATTTTCTGACAGAAATATCTGTCATGTAATGGGTAATTTTTTAATTTAGTTTACTGTGGGCAGTGGCAATGATGTCAGTCATTACATTGTTCACCCCGGGACTCAGCTGTTTAGACACCAGTGCCTCTTAATATTTGATACAGTTTGTCCACTACTGTGAAACATGCTTTACGAGCACTTGAAGCCCTCTGTGTTTGCGCCTCATCTGTTGAATTGCCCATTCAGACCTCCCATTTTAGATTGGTCTCTTTAAAATAACATTTATTTTGAACAGTTCTCTGGTAATAAATAACCGGTTTAAAGAAGAGAAATTCCTCCTGCACAAGACTCGACATTACTTTTTTCTTTGACAAGCAGTTTTGCTAATCAATGACTTCATTTAAGGAGCAACTTTCTAATTTTGAGGAGCATTTTTTCTTTTTTTTGCAGGTTAATGCCTGAAGCAAGAGAGGGGTATATGATCTGAGAGGCCTTTAGGTCCTCCTCCTCCTTCATCCACCTGTCCCACCTCCCTGTCGCAGCACCATGGGGAGCAGAGCCTTCAGTAGCTCGTTTTTGCTTGATTGGTTTTGTTTTATTCTCTCTGTATAATTATGTTTTTATTGTTGCTTTATTGGATCTACAGTGTCCTTGAGGGTCTTGAAAGGTGTTTACAAATGTCATTATTATTATAGCGTATATGGATTTGGGATAAAACGTAATTTACTTGAGAAATGAATTCGTCTAAGTTGAACGCCTGCGTTCACGTCCGGGTTAGTCCGATTTATGTTTTAACATTAAAATCAGACATTTTATCTCAAAAAGAGGCACGTCTCTTTTTAGATGTGTAAAACTTTTGGGGAAAAAAGTGACGAAAAAAACCTCTATGTCTCATAATTTGAAGGTTGCTACAGGAATTAAATAAGAGTTCTCTCAGCCCAGAGGTCTCTTATCGTATCCAAACACACATACACATACAGGTTCTGGGTTTTATATAAAATTTAATTAAATCTAACAGGGGAATCGATGGGGAAACAATGCAGAGAAAATTAAAACAAGTTACAGGTAAGCATTCGTAAAGCAGGTCGAACTTGTGACGTAGGTGTGAGGTGAGGATGTGCCGTGAGCAATGCATAAAGGTGGGATTCCGGTGGCCGTAAATTTAAACCCAAATATGCACCAAGCTATACTTTAGTAGACCGCACGTTGGACTTACATTGCGTGGAACACAATTTAGGCAGGCTGGTCAATCTCCGGGATGTTTGGCCAGTCCGGTCGAGGGCAGGTGGCATTGATAGAAAAAGAACGAAGAAAAAAACCAAAAATCTTTAAGTGCAGAGCGGCGGAAGCCCGGGAGTGGCCTGATCACTGGGAGCGGACGTCCGCCACCCGTTTCCATCCCAACGGAGCTTCGTCCTTGAGTTGCCCAAGCACCTCCACGGGTAGCTTGGGGCACTGGCAGGGTGCACTGCAGCGGGGGAAGGTCCGGCGCGTCCTCGCCACCTCGTGGTGAGAGGTGGTGCTTCCTCAGCAGTTCTTCAGCAAGGTTGAACGAACGAGCGACACCAAGCACCAAGGAGCTTCGGCCTTTTACGCATTAGAGAGAAAGAGGGCGTGCCCCCCCTCAGTGACCAAAAGGGAGATAGACCGCCTCTTAATGTTACTTTTCCATCCTAGGATTATTTTGTGGTTTAAAACCAGTGGGATAAAAGATTAATTATTGGATCTAGGACCTTTTTAATCCATGCAAGCTGGGACAGGGTCATGTTTCAACCTTATCTTGTTAATAGCTAATGACAATGTTTGTTTGTATAACATTTCTGTGATCGTTTTGAGATAAACACAAGCTATTCGGTTGGCAAACAAATTTAACCAGCAGACATTCAAATTTGGAGAAATACAATCACTTGGGTTGTTCCCAACATCTGGTGAAATTTACATGACAATAGCATATATTTAAATATATTTAGTGAGAAAAATGGTGACGTGTTAAATACTTATTTCTGCCGCTGTATAATAATTTAAATTGCATCGGGACATACGTATAAATCTTTCAGACAAACTTGTGTCCAAAGTTACCACAGGTGTCCCAGGTATCATCCATCCATCCATTTTCTGAGCCGCTTCTCCTCACTAGGGTCGTGGGCGTGCTGGAGCTTATCCCAGCTATCATCGGGCAGGAGGCGGGGTACACCCTGAACTGGTTGCCAGCCAATCGCAGGGCACATACAAACAAACAACCATTCGTACTCACATGCACACCTACGGGCAATTTAGACCTACCATGCATGTTTTTGGGATGTGGGAGAAAACCCACGCAGGCACGGGGAGAACATGCAAACTCCACACAGTCGGGGCCGGGGATTGAACCCGGGTCCTCCGAACTGTGAGGCAAACACTCTAACCCGCCTGTCTCAGGTACCAACATTTCAAAATTCTAAATCACAGCGATGTAACAGCATCTTTGATTCTACATTGATAACAATGGTCAACAACAAATTCGTCTTAAGATTTTTTACCTGATTTAGCACAGTTTTGATGTGCTGAACCCAAATATCACAGGTTTTGCTCAATCAGGTCAACCTTTTTAACTACAAATCTCCAGTTTTGTTTACATGTACAGGTATTTGCACTTTAGAGTAGACTTTTCACCGATTTTATTGACCTGATCAGTATCGGCCAATAATTAGCATGTTATGCTGATCGGCTTTAATGTTATAATTTGCCGATCCGATCAATGACTCGCAAAAGACATTTACTCTGCGTCGCCATCATGCACAGTATATTTGAATCCAAAAGCTAGTTTATTTTTAGCCTTGTCGCATGTCTTTTGACATATATATATATATATATATAAATATATATATATGTCGGCGGTGTGGGACAGACAACACGTCTGAGACAGACGACACGTAATGCCCGGCTCAGACTACAAGACAAATTTGCGCTTTCACGATTGCACTATCTCAGACTACTGCAATAAAATCTTGTATTCCGATACCACCTCATCCCGTTTTTTACCATCATTGGGCTTTATCTTGTCAACTCAAATGTGATAGGATACACTCGTTACCGTGGCGACGACAACAAGAGTGGATCGCGGCGACTGTATTATAAGAACAAAATGGAGAAAAACGTGTGTTGGTGGTCACCGGTGCTCAGGACAGGAGAGGACGTTCGTTTAAGACTTGCTTTAGGTATGTTCCCGTACTTTTAATACGATACGGCTCACAAGCAGGCAACAAAAACGTTGTAGTCTAGCAAGCTACTGCTAGTACTGACGGTATACAGTAAATGAACAGGTAATTTAAATAGACACATTCCTCCATCTTGTGTTCAGATCGGTGATAGTTTTTTTAAGCTCGCTGATGGGTCCCAAAAATCTTGATCGTGTAAAGCCTACTTTAGAGGTTCAAATAAACGGATTTTGAACAATGATGATGTAACATTCAATTTACAGGTACTTACATTTATCTACTGTTCAATTTACAGAAAACAAAGTTTGTAATATTTCCATAGTAAACTTAACAACTTTGCAAAAATAACCTGACCTGAACAGTCACCCCCACCCAGGCCAACCAGCTCCCCAAAGGATGTGTGAATGTATGCGGTGCATTACAAATGCACGGGGGAAAGACATGGTGGGCCAGAGAACAGGCCGGCGTGCTGGAACACCTGGCTAATTGTCCTCCCCAGACCGGCACTACCCTACCCCCACTGACGGGTGTATGAGGCATTAAAACTGGAGGACAGAGAAGGGGGGCAACCAGACCGGAGACCAGTACAGATGTGCCAGTACCTGGCCCGGCGTTATCCCCATCCATCCAGTGCCCAATGTGCGAAATATGGACAGTGTGAGTAGTAAAATGTGCTGAGTGTGTGAAGTAAGAGGCTAGACTCCTGCGGGACCGGCCCGACCGCCTTGAGGACCACAGAGAAAAGGGGGGCAGCCACTCCCCACCCCACAGACAAATCAACCGAGGCACACTCTGAGGCGGACTGGTGATCATACGTGGAGGGCGTGCATGCCCGCATGGGCTGGCGCTTCGCCGGCCGGCCCGCTCCTTAGCGAGACCAAGACGGCCCAGCCAACTCAGCTACCCTCACACGGACCCCATCACTCATTGGCGGCCACTCCTCACCCAGCTTCAGCCTGGCGAGCACCAAGTTTTTCCAGCCTACTTCAGATATGCCACGCACAGGTCGGCGACTCTAAGCCCCACCCAAAATCTGTGCTTTGCAGTTTTGCTTTTTAGTGTGTTTTTATGAGGTGTAAAATGCTAATTTTGACTTACAAATTGCGTTGTGAATCTGCCTATTTTGAGCCTTGCTCCAAGTCATTTGCATCAATAAATCTGATGTAAGCTATTTGAAAAGTATTTTTTGCTGTCTGTTGCTTCTTCCACCTGCACCTATCTTGTCAATTGTCCCTAACAAATCATACATGCACCTTACCATAATATTTTTTGATAGGACTAACCATCAAAATATACATGCATTGATATTGAAAACAATGTATACATTTTATGAACAATCATGTTTACCAATCCGAGATGAGATTTTAACAATGTCAGCTATCATTCTCAAGAGTTAATTATCGGTTAAAAAGAAAAGTTAGCGTTCTACATACGTAATGGTATCCTTTAATGGTAACGTTTTCAGCACAGGTGCCAAACTCAAGGCCCAGGGGCCAGATTCCCAAAGTTGGCAGGTTTGCTACATTTTCAACAAATTCCCCATTTATACTTTTCACATCCACCCACCCATTTAAAAAACGTTAAAAGAAACCAGTCTTCAATCACTTTTACTCATCACAGTGCATTTTTAGAGGGGGAAGAAGAATCTGGCGCTCTGACATAAAAGCTCTTATGTTACCTTGTGCAGCTTGGTGACTTTATCACGGCAGGCATCCATCTCTTGCCTCAGCACTCTGTTCTCTTCATTGAGCATGTCCACCCTCTGTTGAGCATGTGCCATTATTTCAAAGGTCTGCCCCTGCATGTGGGAGTAAGAATGTAGATGGGGGAAATGTCTGGCTTGAACAAAGGGTTGAGGCTGTGGATGGGGCAAGCCTAGAGAATGCTGTTGTTGATATGGATGAGTCCGTTCCTGTTTGTTGTGAAACAGAGGCAAGGAGCCGTTGGAGTCATTAGGAAAACCATGACATCTTTGTGGTGTTGTGTTGAGAGGCACAGGGGTGAAAGTCTCACCTACCTGGTTGGAAACAAGACCCTGGAGATTGCGAATCCCCATGCTGTGAAAAGTCTCACCACGATCATGTGGCTGTTGGTGGGGGGCAGATAGGTGCGAGGAATAGGGGGTATGAAATGGACTTGGTAAGCTATACATAGTAGAAGATTGGGCCCGGGACAAAGAACCAGTGGAGGTGATGGAAGAGGTGGGGCTGTGGTGGTGAAGGTACTTTTGGAAAGTAACCGAACCCTCCTTATTGGACCTGAGGACAGAAAATAACCCATGTTTTCATTAACACAGCCTGGGCCGGCTCGCCCATTAGGCAACATACGCAGATCTTATTTTTTAAATATGTTTTTTAAAATTCTCAGCTGCCTCATTGGTTGACCGTCATTTTTAAAGTCTCAAACTTGAAACTAGAGAGAGAGAGAGAGAGAGAGAGAAAGACAGGCAGACAGGCACAAACTCAAATTCCAATGAAGTTGGGAGTTTGTGTAAAATGTAAATAAAAACAGAATACAATGATTTGCAAATCCTTTTCAACCTACAGTATATTCAATTCAATACACTACAAAGATAGATATTTCATGTTCAAACTGCTGAACGTTGTTTTTGTTTTGCAAATATTCACTCATTTTTAATTTGATCCCTGCAACACATTCAAAAAAAGCTGGCACAGGGGCAACAAAAGACTGGGAAAGTTGAAGAATGCTTAAAAGAACACCTGTTTGGAACAGTGCACAGATGAACAGGTTAACTGGAAACAGATGCGTGTCATAATTGGGTGTAATGCTGCGTTCACACTGGACACAAATTGGACATTTCATGCGGCATAATTACATGTAAAGTCAATACAAACGGCACGGAATGGCATCAGGCGACAGGAAAGCCGTGTGACACTAAGTGAATCAGGGGAACATGCGAAACACCACCGCACCGAACGATCACATATAGTCATTACAAATGCCACTCTCAACAAGGCTAACAGTGATGGCTCTTTGCAAGATGTGAGCAATGCATGGCATGTGTTGGAACGGGAGGTGTTTTACTGGATGGGGCGGCCCTCTTCATCAGTGGTTGTCCTGCCTGATGGGCCTGAGCTGCAGGAGCCATGCCTCTTAATCACTCACTGAGCACATACTCACGCCACTCACTGTATGTATTTTTCTCACTAGTCACATCTGGGCACATACACACATTCAGAGGTTCCTGGGGGACTGGTATGGGGTCGGGAGGGTGTGGGTGTCGGACCGGGTTTCAGCACGTCTGTACTGTTTCCCAGTCTGGGCGCCCTGCCCCTCCGCCCTGTCTGTCCCCCTGGATTTTAATGGCATCACACACACACTCATCCCCACATTTTAATGCACCACATACACCCATCTCTGAGGGGTGGTGGGTCTTGGGTGTGGGAGGTTTGCAGTGCCTGGCAGCCCTGACCCGCCCCTCACTGCTTCTCCAGATTTTAATGTACCACACCACTCGGGACTGGGGGCACTGATATACGGGATAGGGCCAATGACTGCCAGTCGGGACCTGGCAGTCAAAGTAACAGGGGGAGAGGTGGGTTCTCGCTTAGCTTCATGGCGGTGCTCCTGAGGGCGGATGACTGCTTGGCGTTGGGGGTCCCCTCTCATGACCCGGGGCTGCTCCCTGGGTTCCCCCCCTTATCGTTCCCTTGTCGGGTGCCCCTAACCGCCCTCCTTTCCAACAAACAAGGCACACCCTCCCGCCCTCGGGCTGGGCGGGGATTGGCTGCATCGTAGACCCTACGGGTTGGGGGGGGGCGTCTGTCTCTCCTGGGGGTGAGGGGGGGGGGGGGGGTTTGGCGGGTGGGCTGGTATCGGGTCCATACGGCCTCCTCTGGGTGGCCAGTTGTCGGGGCGCCTCGGTTGGACCGGCGGACCGCCCTGGGTCCCTCGGTGTGGGAGGTGTCCCGCCCACCGGGCTGCTCTCAGGTGGACCCCTGGGCCCGATGCCGCCCCTCGATTGATTGGGTGGGGTCTTCAGCCTCCGCGGTACAGGCACAACAATTACAGGACACTTCTGTCAGTCTTTGTGGATGCGAAACGGTGTCAATTCACTTGCATGTGTCCGCAGGCACACACTCCTGGGACTCTTTCGCTGGGTGTGGGGCCACTCACTTATTGCGACAAATCACTCATGAATATGCAAATTGCTTGGGTAGCCCCTCACTCCCACTCTCGTCCTACAGACTTTTATAATTTACATAGTCAGTCCGACCACACTTCAGTTGTACAGCCGGGTTCACGACCCTTGTCCTGCATGCTTCTTCTCCTGTCCTTGTCCTGTTTTATCTTGTCCTGTCCTTCCCTCACAGGGTGTAGCACTACAGCCCCATGCAACACTCAAATCTAATGTTTCATTGTTGAAGATATGTAATGATTTACTTTTGTCATCCTATTTACAATTTGTGCTTTGTCTTTTGTCTTCGTTTCTCTGTTCAACTGATCAATTCTGATTCTCAATAAACATCAATTATAATACAAAGAAAACGCAGCGGCAGCTTAAAACCTCCACTGTGACACAGTAAAACTGTTCCGGCATAAAAGGGATACAGATCCTCCATTCTGCTTGACCTGACTGCCAAACAGGACAAAAAATAAATTAAAAAAATGTGCCTGCTTACTGTATTTCACAAGACAATGCCAAGACACATTCTGCACGTATTACGTGGCTTTGTAGTAAAAGAGTGCGAGTACTAGACTGGCCTGCCAGCAGTCCAGACCTATCTCCCATTGAAAATGTGTGGCGCATTACGAAGTGCAAAACACGACAATGGACTGTCGAGCAACTGAAGTTGTACATCAAGCAAGAATATGAAGAATTCCACCTATAAAGCTTCAACAATTAGTGTCCTCAGTTCCCAAACACTTATTTAGTGTTGTTAAAAAGAAAGGTAATGTAATATGGTGATAAATACGTGATAAATAAAAATAAATAAAAACAGTATACATTGATTTGCAAATCATGTTCAACCTATATTTAATTGAATACACTACAAAGACAAGATATTTAATGTTCAGACTGATCAACTTGGTTGTTTTTAGCAAATAATCATTAACTTAGGATTTTATGGGTGCAACACATTCCAAAAAAGCTTACCACTGTCTTACAGCACCTTTTCTTTTAACAACATTCAATAAACGTTTGGGAACTGAGGACACTAATTGTTGAAGCTATGTAGGTGGAATTCTTTCCCATTCTTGCTTGATGTACAGCTTCAGCTGTTCAACAGTCCGGGGTCTCTGTTGTCTTATTTTACGCTTCATAATGTGCCACACATTTTCAATGGGAGACAAGTTTGAACTGCAGCCAGGCCAGTCTAGTACCTGCACTCTTTTACTACAAAGCCACGCTGTTGTAATACATGCAGAATGTGGTTTGGCATTGTGTTGCTGAAATAAGCAGTGGCGTCCATGAAAAAGATGTTGCTTGGATGGCAGCGTATGTTTCTCCAAACCCTGTATGTGCCTTTCAGCATGAATGAGGCCTTCACAGATGTATAAGTTACCCATGCCATTGACAATAACACAGCCCCATACCATCACAGATATTGGCTTTTGAACTTTCCGTCCATAACAGTCCAGATGGTTCTTTACCTCTTTGGCTCGGAGGACACGACGTCCACAATTTCCAAAAACAATTTGAAATGTGGACTTGTCGGACCACAGAATACTTTTCCACTTTGTATCAGTCCATCTTAGATGAGGTCGGGCCCAGAGAAGCCGGTGGCGTTTCTGGGTGTTGTTGATAAATGGCTTTTGCTTTGCAGAGTAGAATTTCAAGTTGCACTGAACAGTATTTATTGACATTGGTTTTCTGAAGTGTTCCTGAGCACCTTCCTTTACACATTGATGTCGGTTTTTGATGCAGTGCCGCCTGAGGGATCGAAGGTCACGGGCATTCAATGTCGGTTTTCAGCCTTACCGCTTACATGCAGTGATTTGACAATGTTGAGGAACATTGTCCTTAAACTGCTCGACTATTTTCTCATGCTCTTGTTCACAAAGAGGCGAACCTCGCCCCATCTTTGCTTGTGAATGACTGAGCAATTCAGGGAAGCTCCTATTATACCCAATCATGGCACCCACCTGTTCCCAATTAGCCTGTTCACCTGTGGGATGTTCCAAACAGGTGTTTGATGAGCATTCCACAACTACTCGCATGCATTGCTCTGGTGTGATTTTGGCCCATTCCTCCACACAAGCAGTCTTCAAATCTCGAAGGTTCCTTGGGCTTCTTTTAGGACCTTGAGTTTCAGGTTCTTTCCATAAATGTTCGATTGGATTCAAGTCAGGTGATTGGCTGGGCCATTTCTAGCAGCTTCATTTTTTTTTCTTTGAAACCAATTGAGAGTTTCCTTGGCATTATGTTTTGAATCAGTATCCTGCTGAAATGTCCACCCTTGTTTCATTTTCATCATCCTCGTAGATGGCAGCAGATTTTTGTCAATAATGTCTCGGTACATTTGCCCAGTCATCCTTCCTTCAACAACGTGAAGTTTACCAGTACCATTTGCTTAAAAGCAGCCCCACAACATCATGTACCCACCTCCGAACTTCACTGTTGGTATGGTGTTTTTAGGGTTATGTGCAGTGCCATTTCTCCTCCAAACGTGGTGTGTATTATGGTATTCAAACAGTTCTATTTTGCTCTCATCCGACCAGACTATATTCTCCCTGTATTTGGAAGTATATTTAGTGAGAAAAATGGTGATGTGTTAAATACTTATTTAAGCCGCTAAACTTCGAAAGGTGCTGTTGACCTAAAAAATTTAGTTGTTGGGAACAACCCAAGTATTTCATACATACAAACAAAGTAGAACAAATAAGCTCAGAAATTAAGTTTTGTGTAAAAATGTGAAATGACGGGAAAAAGTATTGAACACATGAAGGGAGGTGCAAAAAGGCATGGAAAGCCAAGACACCTAAAATCTATCAATAATCAAACAGCAGTCCAGTCCCTTGTCAGTGCAAATGAATATGAGCGAGTTCAGTCCTAATTGATGGCCGACAAAAAGGCCTCATTGCCAAGGTGTGAGTCAAGACACATTTCATGATGGGTAAGAGCAAAGAGCTGTCTCAAGATCATTGCAAAGTAATTGTTGCAAAACATAACGATGGCATTGGTTACAGCCGCTTATCTAAGTTTCTGAACGTTCCAATGAGCACGATTGTGGCCATAATACTTAAGTGGAAAGCCAATCATACCACCATAAATTTGCCTCGATCAGGTGCTCCTCGCAGGATTTCTGACAGAGAAGTGCAAAGAATAATCAGAAGAGTTGTCCAAGAGCCAAGGACCACCTGTGGAGAGCTTCAAAACGACCTGGAATTAGCAGGTACTGTTGTCACAAGGAAAACGGTGAGTAATGTACTCCGCTGCCACGACCTGTATGCACGCTCAGCACACAAGACCCCACTGCTGAAAAAAAAGCATGTCAAAGCTCGTTTAAAGTTTGCTGAACAACATTTGCACAAACCAGTTAAATACTGGGAGAATATAGTCTGGTCGGATGGGAGCAAAATTTAACTTTTTGGATGCCATAATACACACGACATTTGGAGGAGAAAGGAGGCACTGCACACCACCCTAAAAACACCATACCAACAGTAAAGTTCAGAGGTGGGAACATGATGGTGTGGGGCTGCTTTTCAGCAAATGTGAACTAATAATAATATAAACTTCACATTATTGAAGGAAGGATGAATGGGGGAATGTACCGAGACATTCTTGACAAAAATCTGAGGATGATGAAAATGAAACGTGGGTGGACCTTTCAGCACGATAATGATCCAAAACATACTGCCAAGGAAACTCTCAATGGGTTTCAGAGGAGAAAAAAAATAAATTAAAAATTTTTTTAAAAAGCTGCTCGAATGGCCCAGCCAATCACCTGACTTGAATCCAATTGAAAATCTGCGGAAAGAACTGAAACTCTCAAGGTCCATAAACGAAGCCCACGGAACCTTTGAGATTTGAAGACTGCTTGTGTGGAGGAATGAGCCAAAATCACACCAGAGCAATGGATGCAACTAGTTTCTCCATACAGGAAGCATCTTCAAGCTGTCATTGCAAACAAAAGCTTTTGTACAAAGTACTAAATAAATACTAATTAGGGTGTTCAATACTTTTTCTCTGTCATGTCACATTATTACAACTTAATTTCTCATCTGATTTGTTCCATTTTCTTTGTATGTTTGGATTACTTGGGTTGTTCCCAAACTGGTGAAATTTTCAGGTCAATAGCACCTTTGGAAGTATATTAAGTGAGAAAAAATTATGACGTGTTACATACTTGTTTCAGCCACTGTCCATATATATATACACACACACACACACACACACACACTTCACATGGGCTCACCACCTGGGGGAGGGGCCAAGGGGGGTTGGGTGCTATGTTAGATGGGCAGCGCCTGAAGGTGGTCTGTTCCCTGGCTACAGAAGCTGGCTCTAGGGACATGGAAGGTCACCTCTCTGGCAGGGAAAGAGCCTGAGCTGGCGTGCGAAGTCAATACATTCCGATTGGACATAGTTGGGCTATCCTCAACATACAGCTCCAGTACCTGTCTTCTAGAGAGGGGTTAGACTCTCTTCCACTCTGGAGTTCCCCACAGTGAGAGGTGCCGAGCAGTTGTGGGTATACTGATTGTCCCCCAGCTCGATGCCTGTATATTGGGGTTACCCCGAGTAGATGAGAGGGTGGCATCCCTCCGCCTTCAGGTGTTGGGGGTCTTGAATGCTGTTTGTCCCTGTGGACCAAACAGCAGCTCAGAGTACCCACCCTTTTTGGAGTCCTTGGAGGGGGTGCTGGAGAGCATTACTGCTGAGGAAGCCCTCATTCTGCTTGGGGACTTCAACGCTCACGTGGGCAATGACAGTGAGACCTGTAAGGGAGTGATTGTAAAGAAAATCCCACCCGATCAGAACCCGAGTGGTGTTCTGTTATGAGAATTATGTGCTCGTACGGACTGTAACGAACACCATGTTCAGACATAATGGTGTCCACATATGCACTTGGCACCAGGACACCCTAGGCTGCAGCTCTATGATCGACTTTGTAGTCGTATCATTGGACATGTGGCCACATGTCTTGGATACAAGGGCGAAAAGAGGGGCGGAGCTCACCGGTGGTGAGCTGGCTTCGATGGCAGCGGAATATGCCGGTCTGACCTGTCAGACCCAAACGTATTGTGAGGGTCTGCTGGGAACGTCTGGCAGAGTCCGCTGTCAGAGAGAGTTTCAACTCCCACATCCGGCATAACCTTGCCCACATCCAGGGGGAAGCGGAGTCAAAGTGGACCATGTTCCGTGCCTCCATTGCTGAGGCGGCTGACCGTAAGGTGGCCGTAAGGTGGCCTGTCGTGGCAATCCCCGAGCCCAACGGTAAAAGATGCCGTCAAGCTGAAGAAGGATTTCTATGGAGCCTTTTTGGCCTGTGGGACTCCGGAGGCAGCTGATGGGTACCGACTGGCCAAGTGGAACGTGGCTTTGGTTGTCGCTGAGGCAAAACCACAGGCATGGCAGGAGTTCGTTGAGGCCATGGAAAACAATTTCCGGACAGCTTCGAGGAAATTCTGGTCCACTATCCGCCGTCTTGGGAGGGGGAAGCAGTGCACAATCAACATGTATCGTGGGGATTGGGCGCTGCTGACCTCAACTTGGGATGTTGTGTTTGTGGGACTAATACTTTGAAAACCTCAATTTTACCTTCCCATGAGAAAGCGGAGTCTGGGAGTTCTGAGGCGGGTTCACCTATCTCTGGGGTTGCAGTCAACGAGGTGGTTAAAAAGGTCCTCGGTGGCAGGGCCCCAGGGGTGGATGAGATTTGCCTGGACTTCCTAAAGGCTCTGAATATTGTAGGGCTGTCCTGGTTGACATGCCTCTACAATATCACGTGGACATCGGGGACAGTGCTTCTGGATTGCCAGACCGGGGTGGTGGTCCTCCTTTTTAAGAATGGGGACCCGAGGGTGTCTTCCAGCTACAGGGGGAATCACACTCCTGAGCCTCCCTGGGAAGGTCTTATTCAGAGGTGCTGGAGAGGAGGGTCAGTGGGAAGTCGAATCTCAGATTCAGGAGGAACAGTGTGGTTTTCGTCCTGGCCATAAAACACTGGACCAGCTCTACACCCTCGGCAGGGTCGTTGAGGGTGCATTGGAGTTCGGCCAACTAGTCTACATGTGTTTTGTGGACTTGGAGAAGGCGTTGAACAGTGTCCCTCGGGGAGTCCTGTTGGTGGTACTCCGGGAGTATTGGGTACTGGACCCCTGATACGGGCTGTTCGGTCCCTGTACAACCGTTGTCAGAGTTTGGTCCACATTGCCGGCAATAAGTTCAATACTTTTCTCGTGAGGTTTGGACTTTCCCAAGGCTGCCCCTTGTCACCAATTCTCTTCATAACTTTTATGGACAGAATTTCCAGGCGCAGCCAAGGCATTGAGGGGTTCCAGTATTACGTCTCTGCTTTTTGCAGATTATGTCGTTCTGATGGCTGCATAAAGCAGTGATCTCCAACTCACTGAAGCGGTTCGGAGCCAAGTGTCAAGTAGCTGGGATGAGAATCAGCACCTCCATGGTCCTCAGTTGGAAAAGGGTGGCATGCCGTCTCCAGGTCGGGGATGAGATCCGGCCCCAAGTGGAGGAGTTCAAGTATCTTGGGGTCTTGTTCACAAGTGAGGGAAGAACGGAACATCGACAGGCGGATGGGTGCAGCGTCTGCAGTGATGCAGACTTTACCGTTGTGGTAAAGAAGTAGCTAAGCCGGAAAGCGAAGCTCAATTTAGCGGTCGATCTACGTTCCTACCCTCACCTATGGTCATGACCCACAGCTCGTGACCGAAAGAACAAGATCCCATGTGAGGTGGCTGGGGCATCTGATTCGGATGCCTCCCGGAAGCCTCGCTGGTGAGGTGTTCCGGGCACATCCCAACAGAGGGAGACCCCGGGGAAAACCCAGGACACGCTGGAGAGATTACTTCTCTCGGCTGGCCTGTGAATGCGTCGGGATCCCCCCGGAAGAGCTGGATGAAGTGGCTGGGGAGAGGGAAGTCTGGGCTTCCATGATAAAGTTACTGCTCCTGCGACCCGACCTCGGAAAAGCAGTAGAAAATGGATGGATAGGTGGATATATTGCATACTGTAATAAACACCTATCCTTCATAACAATGTCGGATTTATTTCAAAATGAAACCAACGAAACAGCCTCTGTTATTGTGGATGAGCTTTTTCTCTCACCTGAATGAGCCATACTCTGGTGGAGGCTGATATCTGACATGCGGCACTTCTCTTGAAGGCTCCCTCCCTCTCTGCCCCTGATGAAAAGGACTTCCAGTCTCTTGCTGCTTCATAGGTGACCTCATTCCTTTAAAAGGGTAGTCTGGAGGTGGGCCACGATACTGGGGCTTGTAGTAATCACCTGGCTGCCCTGGAGGGGAAAGCTGTGGGGAGAGTGAAGAGCTAATGACTGGAGCATGCGCCTTGACACCACTAGTGGCAAGGGAGAGCTGCATTAGCCGTTCGCTTAGAGAACGGACATGCCCTTGTTTAAGATCCTTTAGTCCATCATCTTGGTGTACCTTAACTGCCCCATTAACACGCTGTACGGTGGGCCGACCTTCTGTGCGCACCTTAGAATCAGTTACCCCAGTGACATAGAAGGTAGCACCCACTGAGGTAGGGAGTGTCTTCTGTTGGGGCTGGTTGCTCTGTTGTTGATGTAAAAGAGGTGGACCATGGCCACGGAAGTACTGTGACTGAACTTTAGCTTCCTCATAAGTAGGGAGTTCTTCTGGGCTTTGGCACTGACCCTGGCTAGTTGAACCACCTCCACCGCTGCTTCCTCCTCCTCCATTGCTCACACCACCACCCACTGCTCTGGAACTTAATTTCTCCAGACCATCTGCCTGTAGCTCCTGGCCCTGGGGCTCCTGTCGGGCAATGTGGGGTGTCCTGGAAAGCTCTTCTGAAGCGCCAGCCTGCCCGCTCCCTCCACTGCCAGCTCCAACTCCTACCTGCTGTTGCTGCATCACAAAACTCAGATTCATCTGCTCCTGCAAAAGACGCTGCAGGACGGTGCTACTGCCACGTCCAGCACTGTTACTGCTTCTGGATGACTCTTCAGTTGTGGTCCTCATCTACGCCGTGCATTGACTACGAAGTTCAAAGAAAGCCAAGCCCTGTCCAGGGTCTTTACTTCCTAAAAAGAACAGGTGGAGAATGTTGAGAAAGAGTAGAATACAGCATGGATGCAACTTTAATTTGTAAAAAGGTAAAAGGTGAAGGGTGTAGAGCGGGGGTCACCAACATTATGCCTGTGGGCCTATTCTAAAATTACCTCACCAGTAATGGGACACTGATTTCCAAGGAATGTTGGAGAAGTGATTTCAAAATGTAAACACTTGCAGTGATTTACATAAGTGTTGCATAATGATACCTATCAATTATATATTCAGTTTCCTACCTTGTTAAAACATTGTTGATAACTGTGAAAAATCATTAACATAATCAGTGTCTACAGCATCAGAATCATTTGCCAAGTATGTCAAAAAAACACAAGGAATTTGTCTCTGTTAGTTGGAGCCGGTCTAGTACGACAACAAACAGCCACTGTGACAGAATATACTGTACTTTTAGGACATCAAAACACACTACGGAGAGTCATTAAGCAATGAAAGGGTACTAGTAATGTGCGAATGCTGATATAATGACAATTGTGCAAATGATGCAGAGTCCTCTAGCAATTTACAATAATCTGGTACAGTGAAAATTGTGCACTGTAAAGAGATGGATGAAATTTATTATTCAAGGTTGGCACTGGGTCATGAAACCTTTTAACCAATGTGGCTAAACAGTATAAAAATTTCCTAGCCACACTGTAATTAGCCACAACATCATGTGTGTTTATGTGGCCAAACCTTTTGCCACACTAAGCCAGTCCTTGTCACTGGGAAGCCAATAAACTTTTAACGATGTGGGCCCAATTAAAACTACCAAGTCATCAATCAGGACTAGGGCTAAACAATTGGGGAAAATACTCTGTTTGTTGTTGTTGTTTTACAAATATTGCAATATAGTATGCAACTTTTTAAAATTAAGTTTATCAGCATTATTCACGAAATGCAAGAAATAAATCATTTATAGTATGACCAACACAACATTGGATAAAGCTACAGACAAACAACTCTTTCCTGTAGGCCAGGCTTAAATGTTGTGATGAATTCATATGAATAACAAATCTTTATTTAAATATTGAATTGCAAAAATAAAAACCTTCCATCACAGTAGCATACTTGACTGATTGTTTTAACTTTCTGTCTTGTAAACATGTAGTACAATGATGCTCTTGCCAGTAGCAGTAGCACTGCTGTCAGTGTCAGCTGAGTATAAAGTGGAGTGACACAAGTGACATTTTTCATCACCAAAATGTGAGTACAAAAGCGGTTGAAATGGTAAACTATTTTAAATGTTGATTAATTTTCTTATCAATTACAGTAAAAGTGTAGTCATTTGTAATATAATAATTAAGAAAGATCTTAAGGACTTTACCTAGCTAAGGAAGTAGGGGCATTTTCTCAAATTCAAAAACTATTCTAAATCTTAAGATGTCAGATTGTAACAAATTTCAAAAGAACGAAAAAAGTAGCACAATATTTCAGTTAATGTGGACGTGGGTGGGTGTGGTGGACGGGTTCCTTAGGTCTTCAAATGAGTAGCTACTGCCCTGGGCCGAGTCAGCGCTGACACCACTCAGCATGACACCCAAGCTGTGAGTAGCGGCTTGTGCAGTGATGAAGAAGACCGCTAGCTAGCTGCAAGAACTATTCTGAATTGCAATACACAAGTGGCCATCAACATTTCAAATGTAAAGTACATGGCTGTAATATGCGTCAATCTGGTGCCAAGCAGCGGCATTGGGTCTTTCTTTCCCAAATGTACTTCTCCCCTGCAGCTGGGGAAGCCCGGGAGCCTGTCTGCTTAATTAGCAGTGGCTGGATGGTAGATTGAAGCATTTCACAAAGCAGGGGGAAACACAACTAAAGAACGAACACCGTTCACACACACCAGAATGAGTATGCTCACTTCAACGTTTATCAGGCAGGGCTTTTGACCTATGATAATGATAAATATAAATGGACCTAGGTAACCGGCGCCCTGCCTGGAGGCTCTAAGGCGAGCACCTGGTGACCGGGTCTGCAGCCATGGGCACAGCCTGAAGAGGCAACGTGGGTCCCTCTTCCCATGGGGTCACAACCTGTGGGAGGGCCCAAGGGAGTCGATGTGGAGTGAGCTGGGTAGGAGCCGAAGGCAGGGACCGGCAGTCCTACCCCCAACTAGAGAAGCTGGCTCTAGGCACGTGGAATGTCACCTCTCTGGCAGGGACAGAGCCAGAGCTGATGTGCGGGTTTGAGAAGTTACAATTAGATATAGTCGGGCTCACCTGAACAGACAGTTTGGGATCCTCTCGTACCAGTCCTCTTGAGTGGGGGTGGACTCTCTTCCACTCTGGTGTTGCCCACGGTGAGAGCCGCCGACAAGGTGTGGGCATATTGATTGCCCCACGTCTCGATGCCTGTACATTGGGGTTCACCCCAGTGGACGAGAAGGTAGCCTCCCTCTGCCTTTGGGTCGGGGGACAGGTCCTGACTGTTGTTTGTCCCTATGCACCAAACAGCAGTACAGAGTACCCAACCTTTTTGGAGTTCTTGGAGGGGGTGCTGGAGAGCACTCCCCCTGGGCACTACCTTGTTTTGATTGTCCATAAAGACCATGTTCAGAGATAAGGGTGTCCACATGTGACACCCTAGGCCGCAGTTCAATGATCGACTTTGTGGTCATTTCATTGGACTCGTGGCCACATCTCTTGGACACTTTGGTGAAGAGATTGTTAACCAATCACCACCTGGTGGTGAGTTGGCTCCTATAGTGGGGAAGATACTGGTCCGACCTGGTAGGCCCAAACGTATTGTGAGGGTCTGCTGGGAACGTCTGGCAGAGTCCCCTGTCAGAAGGAGTTTCAACACCCACCCCCGGACAAAACTTCACCCATGTCCCGGGGGAGGTGGGGGACATTGAATCTGAGCGGACTATGTTCCGCATTTCGATTGTTGAGGAGGCCGACCGGACCAGTGGACATAAGGTGGTCAGTGCATGTCATGGCTGCAAGGCCCAAACCCGTAGGTGGACACCAGCAGTAAAGGATGCCGTCAAGCTGAAGGAGGAGTCCTATTGGGCCTTTGCGGCATGTGGGACTCCGTAGGCAGCTGACCTGTAACAGCTGGCAAACCAGAACACAGCTTTGAAGGATACTGAGGCAAAACCTTGGGCGTGGGAGGAGTTCGGTGAGGCTATAGTGAACAACTACCAGACAGTTTCAAGGAAATTCTGGCCCACCATCTGGAGTCTCAGGAGGGTGAAGCAGTTCACCATCTACACTGTGTTTAGTAGGGATGGGGCGCTGCTTACCTCAACTCTGAAGATTGGTGAATCGGTGGGCCGAATACTTCAAAGACCTCAATTCTACCAACATGCCTTCCAATCTCCTATCTGAGGTTGAGTTTAGCGAGGTGGTTAAAAAAGCTCCTCGGAGCAGGGCTGCGAGGGTGGATGAGATCTGGCTCCAGTCCCTAAAGGCTCTGAATGCTGTGGGTCTGTCCTGGTTGACGCCTCTCCAACCGCACGTGGACAATGGGAACAGTGCCTCTGGATAGGCATAACAGGGTGGTGGTCCCCCTTTTTAAGAAGGGGGACCGGAGGGCATGCTCCAATTATAGGGAGATCACACTCCTCAGCCTTTCTGGTAAGGTCTATGGAAACCGAACATAAGTCAATTTTCACCATGTATGCCATCATTTGGAATAGAGCCCGGAAGCGCTCTGTCTGCGCATGATTCGTCTCAATGTAAATGCCGAGTGAAATCATCCTTTACACACAGCGTAAATATGGTGGCTCTCGACGGTGCGCGTACGTGACGGAGATCTTATTTTTAACTACTTATAAGTTGTTTTTCTCGTTTTTTTTAATATATGAAAACACTCCCAACTACTGTGCTGAACAGACGACGGACCTCCATCTTGAAAAATGACGTGACGTTCACAATGAAGTGTGCATGTCACACAGCTGTTCCGAGTAGTGCCCATGTATACACTCGATCAGAGCAAATCCCCTCACATGTAAAAAGTTGACCAGAGATCATCAATCAGAATGACAAGAAACGTCTCCATGTAAACCTGGCTACAAGGTACAAGGTACTTTTATTGTCAATTCTTCAATATGCGTAACACACAGGACTGAAATTACGGTACTCAAGGGCTCGTGGTGCTTCAAAAAGCTAAATAGAACTATGATATATACAGTATAAAAAGTATTTAAATGTGCAAAATATCAAAGATCAGATGACTTATGCAACAGTCAAGGTCAGAGAACCAAGGCAAACAAGATAAATTAGATGACAAAACCTGAATGCTGCTAAAGTGGCTGGTGCGACTCTCAGGCTGGTGTGTGTGTGTATTGATGTGTGAGTGTGTGTGCATGTTTGCGGGGCATCAGAGTTCAGTGTTCAGGTGGGCAGAGGACAGAAGACGTAGAGGGGGCAGAGCAGGCAGAGTTCCGCTTTCTGACAGCCTGATGAATAAAACTGTCTTTGAGTCGGGTAGTCCTGGCCCACAGATTCCGAAGTCTCCTCCCTGATGGCAGCAGATTGAAGAAGGTGTGTGATGGATGGGTGGCATCCCCCACTATGCGGAGGGCTTTGCGGGTGAGGCGGGTGCTGTAAATTTCCTGCAGGGAGGGAAGAGAGGTTCCACTGATCTTATCAGCTGCCCTCAATATGAGGTGGAGAGTTATGCGGCAGGATGCGGTGAAGATATCAGTCAAGATGCTCTCTATGGTCCCTCTGTAGAACGAACACATGATGGGGGTCGGGGCTCTGGCTCTTCTCAACTTGCGCAGAAAGTAAAGACGCTGGTGATCTTTTTTGGCCAGTGATGAGGTGTTGCTGGTCCAGGAAAGGTCCTCTGTGATGTGCACTCCAAGGAACTTGGTGCTGCGGTGGAGAGAGTCCGTTGATGTTCAGGGAAACATGCTGGTAGTGCGCTCTCCTGAAGTTCACAACAATCTCCTTGGTTTTTTCCACATTTAGGGAGAGATTGTTGTCCGTGCACCACTCGGCCAGGCGGCTCACCTCACTCCTGTCTCTGTCTTGTTCTTGTTGCTAATGAGACCCACCACAGTCTTGTCGTCTGTAAACTTGATGAAGAGGTTGGAACTGTGTATGGGTGTGCAGTCATAGATCAGCAGGGTGAAGAGGAGGGGGCTCAATACACATCCTTGAGGAGCCCCCGTGTTCAGGGTGATGATGCTGGATGTGTTGCTGCCTACCCATATTGCCCGCGGTCTCCCTGTCAGAAAGTCCAGCAGCCAGTTGTACATCGAAGTGTTGAGCCCCAGCTGGTCCAGTTTGTAGATCAGTTGTTGAGCGATGATGGTATTAAATGCTGAGCTGAAGTCTATGAACAGCAGTCTGACATATGATTCCTTAGAATCCCGGTGTGTGAGAGCAGAGTGGAGGGCCTCAGAACACTACCAGGTATATTACCCGGTTTCCGTGTGTTGATCCTGTCGAGAGATCTTTTCACGCTGTCCTGAGTCAGTGTCAGCACTTGGTCACCAGGAGGGGGTGGTGTCTTGTGTGCAGGGGTGCTGTTGTGTGCCTCAAAGTCATTTAGCTCATTTATCAGGGAGGTGGAGCTGTCACAGGTCTGTGGTGATGGTTTAAAGTCTCTAATGGTCTGAATACCATGCCACAGACTCCTGGTGTCACCGCTGTCACTGAAGCGGTGGGTGATCTTCCTGGAGTACTCCCTCTTGGCCTACCTGATGCCACGGGACAAATTGGCCCTGGCTGTTCTCAGCCCCTCCTCATCCCCAGATCTAAAAGCCGCGTTGTGGACCTTCAGTAGATCTCCCCCGACAGCCACGGCTTCTGATTAGCACGGATGGTGATGGACTTAGTGGTGGTGACATCATCCATGCTTTTGCTGATGTAGGCAGTAACAGTCTCTGTGTACTCCTGAAGGTCTGTGTTAAAGTTGTAGGTGGCAGCTTGTTTGAACATGGTCCAGTCTGTGGTAGCAAAACAGTCTAGAAGTGCCTCAAGTGACACTTCTGGCCACACTGGTACCTGTTTCCTAACAGGTTGGGAGACTTTAACTAGTGGTCTGTAAGCTAGCATTAGCATAACAGTGAGATGGTCTGAGGCGCTGAGGTTGGGGAGGTAAAGGGCCTTGTCGGCCCCTCTCAGGGGGCTAAAGACATTGTCCAGTGTTAATACCCTCTGTAAATAAAACAGCTGGCACTTCAGAGCCATAAACTCCAGGTGCGGTGAGCAGTGTTGACTGACCAAGATAGCTTCCTGGCACCAGGCAACATTGATGTAAACACACAGTCCACCGCCGCAAGTCTCCCGCAAGAGTTCTGTCCGCTCGGTAGCGTGCCTGCCGGCCGAGCTGAATGGCGCCGTCTGGAACGCTGCTGTTAACCCATGTTTCCACAAACACAAAATCATAGCACTCTCCCACAGTCTTACTGGTAGAGCGGAGTAGTCGAATGTAATCCAGCTTGTTGTCCAGAGAGCACGATGGAGGGAATAGCAGGCTTGTGTGGTTTAGCCGCTAGCCTAGCTCAGATACCTCCGCTTTTGCCCCATTTTTGCTTCCTCCTTCGCCGTTCGTGGTGCCTCCACTCTGGGCACGATGCAGGAGTGGGGCTTGCATCGCAGCTGTTGTAGGCACCCGGAGCTGCCCGCAGTTCCGTAACTCCTCAGTAAGTGTACACTTTAATGCCGTAAAAGTAGTTCTGCTAATGTCGAGCAGAAGCTTACGACTGTATCTGCGTCTTGGAACATGTAGACATGACGAAGACTGACTAAAACACTGACGTATTAGACGAAAAACACGAAAACACGTTTCTTTTGTGACAGAGAGCAGCCGCTGCGTATGCATGTGCCGCCATCTTGGGGGGTGGGGATGGGTGATGGTTGGTGAGCTGAAGACCAGCCCCTCCTCTATTAATTGAATATATGTTGAAGTTTGTTGTCGTCAACTATTGGATGAATAACGTCCCTCTGTGTGTTAATTGGGGACTAACACACACAACAACTTTGAGTGAAGGTCTGATGTTTTAAACAACATTGCTGTGGTGGAGCAAGCTGTTTAGCTCTTAACCCGTTAGCTCGCAGGCTAGTCATTAGCTTGCAAGCTAGCTTGTGAGCTCGCAAACACAACAAAGAGTTAACATTGCCTGAATGTCTCTGTTCTGAATATAGGTGTTGCACATGGAACAAGGCTGTGATGTATTGGACGGAGCCAACACCGGCAAGAGTGTACCGGTCCGCCAGCATTCCATGAGCCCACTAGCGGCTAATGACGCAGCCGTCCAACTTACCCACGCACCGGCTCACCACAACAATTACAATTTATCGAGTCCGGAAAAACTATCCTGTCAATTTTAATTATGGAACGATAAGATGACAGTAATTATCGTGACATCCCTATAAGCGGCTCAAATGAGTTTCCTCCACAGGGTGCCCGGGCTCTCCCTTACAGAAGCTTGGTCATCCAGGAGGGGCTCAGGGTCAAGCTACTGCTCTTCCGTATGAAGAGGAGCCCAGGAGCTCAGGCATCTGGTAGAATTGCTGAGGTGGCCGACCGGAGTTGTGGCCGTAAGGTGGTCAGTGCCTGTTGTGGCGGCAATCCCCGAATCCGTTGCTGGACACCAGCGGTGAGGGATGCCGTCAAGCTGTAGAAGGAGTCCTATCAGGCCTTTTTGGCCTGGCCAACTCCAGAGGCAGCTGATGGGTACCGGCTGGCCAAGCGGAATGCAGGTTTGTTGGTCACTGAGGCAAAAACTCGGATGTGGGAGGAGTTCGGTGAGGCCACGGAGAACGATTTCCAAACGGCTTCAAGGAAATTTTGATCCACCATCCGGGTTCTCAGGAGGGAGAAGCAGTGCACCATCAACACTGTGTATAGTGAGGATGGGGCACTGGTGACCTCTACTCGGGACGTTGTGAGGCGGTGGGAGAGTACTTCGAAGGCCTCCTTAATTCCACAGACATTCCTTCCCATAAGGAAGTCGAGTCTGGGGTCTCTGAGGCGGGGTCTCCTATATCTGGGGTTGAGGTCACCAAGGTGGTTAAAAAGCTCCTCTGTGGCAAAGCGCCGGAGGTGGATAAGATTCGCCCGGAGTTCCTAAAGGCTCTGGATGTTGTGGGGCTGTCCTGGTTGACACATCTCTGCAACATCGCGTGGACATCGGGGACAGTGCCTCTGGATTGTTAGACTGGGGTGGTGGTCCCCCTTTTTAAAAAAGTGGACCAGAGGGTGTGTTCCAACTAAGGGGGAATCACACTCCTCAGCTTCCCTGGTAAGGTCTATTCAGGGGTCTGTCGGGAAGTCGAATCTCAGATTCAGGGGGCGCAGTGTTGTTTTCCTCCTGGCCGTGGAACAGTGGACCCGCGCTACACCCTCGGCAAGGTCCTTGAGGGTGCATGGGAGTTTGCCCAACCAGTCTATATGTGTTTTGTAGACTTGGAGATGGCGTTCAACCGTGTCCCTCGGGGAGTCCTGTGGGGGGTGCTTCGGGAGAAACCCTGATATGGGCTGTTTGGTCCCTGTACAACCAGTGTCAGAGTTTGGTCCGCATTTCCGGCAGTATGTCCGACTCGTTTCCGGTGAGGGTTGGACTCCGCCAAGGCTGCCCTTTGTCACTAATTCTGTTCATAACTTTTATGGACAGAATTCCTAGGCGCAGCCGGTGCGTAGAGGGGGTCCAGTTTGGTGGCCACAGTATTGCATCTCTGCTTTTTGCAGATGATGTGGTTCTGTTGGCTTCATCTAGCCGTGATCTCCAACTCTCACTGGAGCAGTTTGCAGCCGAGAATGAAGCGGCTGGGATGAGAATCAGCACCTCCAAATCTGAGACCATCGTCCTCAGTCGGAAAAGGTTGGAGTGCCTTATCCAGGTCGGTGTGGAGGAGTTCAAATATCTTGGGGTCTGTTTACAAATGAGGGAAGAATAGACCGGGAGATCGACAGGCAGATCGGTGCAGCGTGTGTATCTGTCCGTTGCGGTGAAGAAGGAACTAAGCCGAAAGGCGAAGCTCTCTATTTACCAGTCGATCTACATTCCTTCCCTCACCTATGGACACGAGCTGCGGGTTGTGACCGAATGAACAAGATCCCAGATACAAGCGGCTGAAATGAGTTTCCTCCGCAGGGTGTCCGGGCTCTCTCTTAGAGAACGGGTGAGAAGCTCGGTCATCCGCGAGGGGCTCAGAGTAGAGCCGCTGTTCCTCCGCATTGAGAGGAGCCAGATGAGGTGGCTCAGGCATCTGTTTAGGATGCCTCCTGGACACATCCCTGGTGAAGTGTTCCGGGCACGTCACACCGGGAGGAGAACCTGGGGACGACCCAGGACACGCTGGAGAGACGTAGTGGTCAGAATTTCAATGGTGTTTCAACATCAAACAATGTGCAAAATGATCTAGAATCAACATCAGCTGTTCAATGTTGATTAAGTGACTTTTGGCAACATTCAATATTGTTGATAATTGAAATATTATTGAAATTTTTTTGCTCTACAGTATGTTCAGAATTTCAACGTTGTTTCAATATAGAAAAATGGTGCAACATGATGTAGAATCAATTTCAGATTTCAGCATTGATTCAGTGATGTATTGTTGGAAAAAAAAAAACATTGGTTCAGGGTAGTTTCAATAACTACTTGCTGTCTAGGTATTTATCTTTCTACAGTTTTTATAAAGTAACCCTCCCAACCCTGTTTATACTGTAGCATAGACATAAAGTACGTGCAAAGTTAAAGAAACCCAGACTGCTTTAAAGAGGACTGTACAGGAAAACAAACTACTATTAAAATAAAGCGCAATAATTGCAGTAGAAATGATTTATCTATTTTCGGTTAAGGACTATGATTTTAACAGGTAAATTGCTTTGTTTAGCTTATAAATAAATTGCAATATAATTCAAATCACAAATGATAAAATTGTGATTGTGATTTTGCACAAAAAAATAAATAAAGTGTTGGTACATTTATGCAATTGTTTTTACATTTATTTATGTCAATCCTATTGTTGTGGTAATGCTTCAAGTGGTTTTCCCAGGGGAAGAGGGTTAGGAGGCCTCACTATAAAGACCTGGCCCGCCTGAGTCAAACAAATCTTGTTGAAGACAAACTTCTTGTTCACAGTGAATATTTTGCAAATATCATCTCGAGTCACTGTCAATCATGACTTCAGACGAAACTATGGCATGCCATGGTCATGCTGTACTTCACCAAATCATGTGCTGGTGCCACCAACTGAAAAAGTTGGTCGCACTGGTGCTACCAGTACAAAAATGTGTGTTAGAGCCCAGTTGTAATCATGTGGTGTTCTTGACATTACCAACGCATCACACCACACACTTAAGGCCAATCCAAATTCTACCCCTAGACCTCGTTTCACCCCTTAGCTCTCAGGTTTGCACGTTCACGAAAACAAAGGGGTGTCCTGATTCTATGGGGAGAGATATGTCTCAAAACTATTTGCACATGTTTTTCAAATACACAAATTATTTCCACGTGTTTTTCAAATCCACAAATATATCCGAAATTCACACATGTATTTTTCAAATCCATAAATATATCTGCAATTTACACATTTTTCAAATCCACAAATTATCCGTGATTTACACACATTTTTCAAATCCACAAATTATTTGCACGTGTTTTTCAAATTCACAAATATATCCGCGATTTACAGTTTCTTTTTTTTATGTTGTGTGTGCATTTATTATGACTTATCATTTGCAAATACTAAATGTTGCCTGCGAAGTGTTTTACACTACGTTAAGTTGTGAAAGATGCAATGCAGCAATCGCTAAGTTAGCGGCCTAATATATAATGATGATAAATAATAAGATCAAATAAAAATGTTGTCACATGATGCCCCCTTAATGTTTCTGCCTGCCCCCTCAAGTACGTATTCCTAGAACCGGCCCGCCACACAGCGGGAGAGACAGGCAGGAGTAGAACCCCAGCCCTCAACACAGTTTTGCTGTTGTTTCTTGTGTTTTTACTCATGGAGTGGTGATGAAGGAAGTTCTCAAGTTAACACATGAAGAGACCAAACATACCTAATGTGTATATACTGTATTTGCAATTCCCAAGGCATTGCAGGGATAAAGAATGAACACAAAAACGTCAGTTATTAGAGAGAATATCGTCCTCTGACATGTTTAAATGTGTCGAGGAGCTTTTTTAGCGAATTAAATTAAGGAGAGATCTACACAAAACAGACAGAGGGCAGTTAAACAAATGCCATCTAAATATGTATTTTGGAAGTTTTCTTCTTTTAGAGTGAAAGAGAGCATGGATCCATATACTGTACTTTAATCCCAAATGAATAGAACATGAAAACACAATTTTATCCTGACGAGTCATGGCTCAAACAATTATGGAATAATTTGATTGTAGGCTCCTCATCTTAAAACAATGTATTCTACTGGTTTGTGAATGATGGAAAGTTATCTATACTGTAGCTGATACAGACAGACAGCCCTCCTCCAGATGTGAAACGTACACTGACTATAAGTTCATGTCAACATCAATAACTACGTCTTGGCGTGGAGATAATTGTAATGGTAAGAACAAGAGCAATACAATAATGCTAAGAATTTCAATAATGGATCATCAACATATTCAGGAAATCACTGTATATTTTCAGTGAAATAGTTATAGAAGCTCAAAAGTAATAAAACAATTTAAATTCTGTCTGCAGCACAATGCCCAAATAAATAAATAAATAAATCCAGAAAAGCAAGGCGAAGAAGTGTCCGGCAAAGCAAAGAGTAGCAAATCCATCCATCCATTTTCCATAGCGCTTATCCTCACGAGGTGCTGGAGCCTATCCCAGTTGACTCTGGGCAAGAGGTGGGGTACACCCTGAACTGGTCGCCAGCCAATCGCAGGGCACATACAGCATAAACAAACAACCATTTGCACTCACATTCACAGTCTTCAATTAACCTCCCATGCATGTTTTTGGGATGTGGGAGGAAACCAGAGTACCTGGAGAAAACCCACGCAGGCACGGGGAGAACATGCAAACTCCACACAGGCGAGGCCGGATTTGAACCCGGGTCCTCAGAACCGTGAGGCAGATGTGCTAACCAGTCGTCCACCATGCCGCCACATTCCCTTTCACTTGGCAGAATATTCTGAAATGCACCAACAAACTACATACCATATTTTCACGACCATAAGGCGCACTTAAAAGTCTTAAATTTTCTCCAATTTTCTCGCCTTATAATGCGGCGCGCCTTGTGTGTGCTCCGAGTTCCAAAATCTGTAAATGTTGTTGTGTGACTTTGATGAGCGCTCCGGTAAACTGACTGGGAGCATTTCCTGCCGCCACGCTGCTTATATAGAGGAAAGGTGGATGTGACTGAGGACAGCATGCGAACGTTAAAGGGAGAAGGGTGCACATGAAAGAGGACGCTAAAGGCACGCCCCCAGTAGGTATATAGTGCCGGTTGTCGGGTGGGCGGCCAAGCCACACATATAAGCGATGGTACAAAAGGTTGTAATTGGCATATGTGGCTGGGTTCATGTGATTGAGCTTAGCCCCAGTTTCAATTCCTGGTTCAACCACCAGAGGTCGACAAACCAAAATTGGATCATAAAGTAAGAGTCGCCAGGTCAAGCATAAGTCTTCTTATATATATCAATACTATTGAAACCCCTTGTCATAGTAAACAAACACATACTGAGGTCAACTGCTTATATAATCAATTGCTTGATTTTATATCCTTGAGATAATTTTGATGATTCTCTGTGATGTTATAATTCAGATGTTCTTTTGGAAATCAGTGATAAAAAGTACATCAAGCCTAATAAGGCTGTTACATATTATTTTGACTTATGTATTACTAATATACAATGCTTTGGAACAGCTTTTATGCAAAGATTGTAACCTGTGTAAGGTTGTCTCTCTCAGGCAACGAAGCACACGAATGCTCTACGAAGTAAGCACGGACCTGTTGAAATGCATGAGAGATTTGTATTCACATGAATGTATAAATATTTAACTGACAATTAACATATACACAGGTATTGCAGAATGCTTAAGAGATTAACGAGAAGTGATGAAGTGTATTGGTTGTTTTCAAGACATATGAAATATGCTTGTCATTGAATGAATGTATTGAAGCGCCTACAAGACATGAAATATGCTTGTAGTCGATTGTATTTACTGTGAACCTATTTTGGGTGAGCAAAAGGGAGGTCAAGTCAGGACACTGAACGAGTAATGGAGAGATAGGTGCTTTCCACTTAGGTCAAGTCAGGACACTGAATGAGTAATGGAGAGATAGGTGCTTTCCACTTAGGTCAAAAGTCAGGACGCTGGAAGGCTGGAACCGAGGTTATAAGAACTCCCCACACTGACAAACGGGGCTCCTTACTCTCTCGAGTTAGGGAGACACACGTTCTTTTTCCCATCGCAACGCTCAGGGACAAGCTGGCAGGAGGACTTCATTTTTGAATCTTCTTATTTAATTGGGTAAGACTAAAAGGATATTATAATAAGGTAACTAATAGAACCTCTATCGACATTGCGCGGATAAGGGAAAAGGGCTAGTCAGCTGTTCAGGTATTCTTATGTCCAAATTATCTTATTATTAATTGGCATTACGGCTCCGTAGGACTTGATCACTCCTTAAAAGCTCACTCAAAAGGTAAATACTTATTTTGTGATTTATTACTTTTAAACTACTTCTATTTCTTTCCATTATTATTATTGTTCATTTTATATTACAAACCCATACTGTCATATTATCGATTTAACCTTATGTAATCACTGAAATAAATACCTTGCTTTAATTCTATTCTATCTTTGTCATTCTTATAATGAGAATTAATCTCAACCTTAACACTCAACCTCTTGTAAGTGATTGAACTTCGACGATACCAATACCACCGGGTAGTATTACTATTCCTAAAAAGAGTAACACATCCAAATCACTTCGGCTTAATACAAACACCAATCCGTACGGTCCTAACAAGGACTGTTAAATTTACTAGGTCTTTAACAAGTGCCAACGATTTTTAAGGGATGAAGCTGCCGTAAAAATGGAGTACTCATTTTAATTTTCCTTTCACTCGGTGCGGTTACTCATCAAGGGGTGATTAGTGAGGGCAGACCGGATTGGCTCCGTAAAACTAAAGGCAGTGAGCACACCTAGGTGAATTCATCTCGACGCCGGCTTAACAGCTCCTCGTCCCCTCGCGCTCACGGTGTTGGTGCCGGCCGGGGGAAAAAAGGGGGGAGCTCGACCCTTTAAACGGAGAGTCGGTCAGGACATTTCTCCCGATTAGTCCTGCGGGTAAGCGAAATCTGATACGGTATATGCATTGTGCAAAACAACATCGGTTTGGCTAAGGACCCCCAAAAATGGCACCTACGAAGAGACACGCTTACGCCCCGGCAACGAGACTGAACTTGCCCAGCTGTTCATTTCGGATACAGAAGATGAGGACTTTGATGGATATGTGATATGTGAGTACATTGTTAAATACTTAATAAAGTACAACCGAACTCAGTTTTGCTCCCGCTGCCTTTTTAAAAACATACGCTAGCATGCATGCTAGTGTATGTTTTAAGCATGCATGCATGCTACCGTATGTTTTAAGCTAGTGTATGTTTTACAATGTCTGCGCCCAATAATACGGTGCGCCTTATGTACGTGTTAAATACAGAAATAGACCCCGTAATTGAGACTGCGCCTTTTAATATGGTCCACCTTATGGTTGTGAAAACACGGTACCTGAATTGAGCTGCGTGGTATTATTCTTTCAGATTCGAGAGACCCATACCTCCTTGAACTCTTTTAGCAATTGTAAAGTTACATATCTCAATATATGTCCATGAATGAGAGGGGTGGTGGGGGAAGAGTGAGGCTACAGGGATATAGAGATAGCAAGGGTGGAGGACTTTAAATACTTGGGGTCAACCGTCCAGAGCAATGGTGAGTGTGGTCAGGAAGTGAAGAAACGGGTCCAAGCAGGTTGGAACGGGTGGAGGTAGGTGTCAGGTGTGTTATGTGACAGACGAGTCTCTGCTATGATGAAGGGCAAAGTTTATAAAACATTGGTGAGGCCAGCCATGATGTACTGATTAGAGACAGTGGCACTGAAGAGACAACAGGAAGCAGAACTGGAGGTGGCGGAAATGAAGATGTTGAGGTTCACTCTCGAGTGACCAGGTTGGATAAAATTAGAAAATGAGCTCATCAGAGGGACAGCCAAGGTTCGATGTTTTGGAGACAAAGTTAGAGAGAGCCGACTTCGATGGTTTGGACGCGTCCAGAGGAGAAATAGTGATTATATTGGTAGAAGGATGATGAGGATGGAGCTGCCAGGCAAGAGAGCTAGAGGAAGACCAAAGAGAAGGTTGATGGATGTCGTGAGGGAAGACATGAGAGCAGTTAGTGTTCGAGAGGAGGATGCAGGAGATAGGCTTACATGGAAAAGGATGGCGGGCTGTGGCGACCCCTAAAGGGACAAGCCGAAAGGAGAAGAAGAAGAAAGTTACATATCTCACTCTGGGGTGTTTGCCTCCCCAAACGTAACTTGATATTGTCCTATCCCATTTTATAAACTCTGTTTGTGGAACCTCTACTGGCAAGGATTGGAACATGCACAGAAGCCTCGGCAATATATTCATTCTGATTGCCTCAATCCGAGAACTAAAATCCATTGCTAGAGTGGACCATTTCTCTATATCCATTTGAATGTCTCGATTTATATTATTATAATTCACCTTGTACAGATCAGATCGATTTTTGGTCATATGTACCCTAAATATTTAATCGTTTCTTGGTTCCAATTGAAATTAAATAATTCTTGTATAAACCTCGATGGAGTGTAGTGAAATGTCAGTACCTGTGTTTTTAGTATATTCATCTTATATCCTGAAAGGTGGCCATATGTTTCAGTCTCATTCATGCGGGTAGAGATTCCTCTCGGCGTCTGATGTAAACTAATGTCATCAGCAAAAAGCCCTCTTATTTTCTATACCATTTATCGTTACTCCTCTAATTCCCTCATCTTGTCTAACTGCTTGAGCTAACGGTTCGATAAAGAGAGCAAACAAAGTGGGTGAGAGACAGCAACCCTGTCTAGTCGATCTTTGAAGGTTTATCCTGTCTGACAGGCTGCCAATAATTTTAATTCTGGCATTGGGTTGATGGTATCGTGTTTTAATACATTGCACTGATTTAATATTGAAACCAAACCTTTCCATTACTTTGTATAAAAATGTCCAATTTACTGAGTCAAAAGCTTTCTCAACAGCTACACTTATCAACACTGTGTCCTGTTTTTCCATTGAGCTTGGTCTATTATATGTAGTGTTCTTTTGATGTTATCCTGCGCTTGTTTTTAAATAAATCCTGACTGATCTTCATCAATTAAGTCTATTACAAATGTGTTGAGTCTATCTGAGATAATCAGAATCCTCTTTATTGCCAAGTTTGTCAAAAACACACAAGGAATTTGTCTCCGCTAGTTGGAGCCACTCTAGTATGATAATAGCCATTTTGAGATTAAATACTTTGAGACATGAAAACATAAAAACACTACGGAGAGTCACTTAGCCTCTAGCAATTTAATGGCAAGAGGGAAGAAGCTGTTGGAATGTCTGCTGGTTTTAGTTTGCATTGTTTGATAGCACCTACCTGAGGGAAGGAGCTGGAAGAGGTGGTGACCAGGATGTGGAGGTCCCATTAAGATTTTGCACGCTCTTGTTTTAGAGCCCATAATAGATGTATGATAGATGTATGTAGATGTATGTATGATGCCAAAAGTAAAGGGATTAATTCTTCCATGAATACTTTATACCATTCTGCACTATATCCATCGCTCCCTGGACACGTTTTGTTTTTAAATTTTTTTAATTTCATCCGTCACCTCCTTCTCTGTAATCTCAGCAGTTAGTTTTCTATTTTGTGAAGAGCCAATCGAAGGATTAAAAAAATTCCTCCTTCTCATCATCTCCTGCTGAGATAGGTTGTGCATACAATTTACTATAGTATGTTCGGAATAATTAATTGAAAACTCTAAATTGCCTGTAGATGTGACTGTGAGTGCGAATGGTTGTTTGTTTGTATGTGCCCTGCGATTGGCTGGCAACCAGTTCAGGATGTACCCCGCCTCCTGCACGATGACAGCTGGGATAGGCTCCAGCACGCCCGCGACCCTAGTGAGGAGAAGCAGCTCAGAAAATGGATGGATGGATGTTCGGAATATCTTCTCGATATCCTCTGGCAAGCATACCAGTTCCGACGTATATGGATCTCTTATTTTATTGCTATTAATTGCGCGCTGTTTTTGTATGCGCATCGCCAATAATTTGGTCACCCTTGGACCTATTTCGTAATTGAGGAATTTGTTCTCTTTCTCCATTTCTTCTGTCAGTATTATGTTTGTTTTCTAAATCTTTCATTTCTTTGTTAATATTTGGGTCTTTTGTGTTTTGAGATTTCTTTTCCAGTTCCCTTAATTTTTTTATGTATTTCCCACACAACTCCAATTTATTCTTTTTTATTCGTGCTGCTTCCGCAATTAGTTTGCCCCTAATGACCAAGTTCATTGCATCCCAAAGTATTGTGTGGTCTACTTCTCCATTATCATTTACAGATGTGGTAATGTCTGTTTTAATTGCCTTCTTCCTCGTTTCATTTTTGAATATGCTCGTATTCAGCCTCCATATTGTTTGTCATTTTCTATTATTCAGACCAATTTTTAAATACAGTGGGTTGTGGTCTTGACACCACTGCCGCTCCAATGTTACGCTCCTCAACAAGATGACACTCTCCTACACTCTGTATATCCTTCAATGGACTTTATCAGCAACTGAATAATGTGTATATTCCCTCTCGAATGGATGTACGAGTCTCCACACATCTATCAGACCCATCTCCTCCAATGACATGTTGATATATCATGACAGTTGTTTCCTGTTTCTATTTAGACATGTTGTATTCCATTTTTAATGGTTTTGTTTCATGCTCATGTGTGCTCCCCAACAAGAATAAACAAAGTAATTATGTACCACAATCTGAAGAGAAAAATTCAAAAAAGGGGCAGGGTTCAAATTTTGGGGGTGTTTCCAACATATCTCAGTGCACCTACTACTAAGTGCAGAGGAAGTCCTCTGACTTGAGGGCCTCTCCCGAGACCTAACACTGTCATTTGGTCTCTATGTGAGCAGTGGTAGGGAAAGCTAATCAACAGGGGAAGAAATGTGGTCGGCTATGGGTGCCTAGCAACCATTCCAAACTCTGTGCTGATCACTCCGAACCGGCGTGTTTTGAGAAACATTTAGCAGAAAGCATTGGATACTCAGGTGTAGTAAGGCAGAGGCTGAAACTAGCTCCCGTGCCAACTATTTTTCCTACGACCATCGGGACCTCAACCGCCAGCAAGAGAACAAAATCTCGCAGCCACCACGGTGCAGGGGCGAAGCGGCGCAGACAAGAAGTGAGGATTTCCTTGTATCTACAACCACAATTCCAATGAAGTTGGGACGTTGTGTTAAACATAAATAAAAACAGAATACAATGATTTGCAAATCATATTCAACCTATTGTCATGAACGGAACAGAGGACAGGACCCAAAATGCAAGACTCCAATACAGATGGACAGTTTCAAAAAAGAGAGGTTTAATATATGAGCAGAGGTCGGTACACAGGCAGGCAATCCTAAAAGGCAACAGTATCCAAAAAACGTGAGGCAAAGAGGCAAGATAAAAAAATGAGAACAGGGTTTAGTCTTACTATGAGTCGGTGACGTGGAAACAAGGAATGCTTGAACGTGACAACAAGGTACTATGAACTGGCGACCAGAAAGAATGAGACAGGAGGTTAAATGCATGGGGTAATTAGGGTAAACGAGGCACAGGTGGGGAACTCACTCAGCACACTCTTACACCATTCACTGTAAATATTTTTTTCTTTTTTTCCCCACTAGTCACATCGAGGCACTTACACATATTCAGCGTTTCTTGGGGGGGGCAATATGGGGTCAGGGGTTCCGGGTGTTGCACCGGGTTTTAGTAAGTCAGTGCTGTTTCCCGGTCCTGGCACCCTACCCCTCCGTACTGCCTGCCCCCCAGGATTTTAATGCATTTCACACACTCATCTCTGTCCTTTTAATGCACCACATACACCCATCTGTGGGGTGGCAGCGGGTCTCGGGTGACGGGGGTTTTACTCTTAGGCAGCAGTGCCTGGCAGCTGTCCCGTGAGTTCATGTCACAGGTGTTACTATTTGTAAAAACATTTACTGTATTTTTAAAAAAAAAAAGTGCTGCAGACCTGCAAATATCTTTTGGGGGCATGAAGTCATTGGAGGCGTGTCCACTTTGAAAAGCCCATGGTAAATCAGCACCTTTGCTTCATATAAGAAATTAATTGAAGAATTAACGAGAAATTTCATGAGAGGATTTAAGATGCATCACTGGTGTTACATAATTTATAGTAAGCGGTAAGGTACTTAAAATAATTTATTTAAGTATATGATTAGCCACAGGTTTGTTTACTGCGCTCACCGGAAAAGTGACACGCGGTGGAAGAGACTTGATGATGAAATGTATCTTCACAAGGCTCGAATTAAGCGGTTTCACATTGCCGTTTGAGAGTTAAAATTAGCATTTTGCGCCTCAAAAAACACATTGAAAAGCAGAACTAAGAATCACAGTTTTACCATGGAGACTGTTGTGGTGAGCCGGAGGCTCACACAGTGAGTCGACCAACAGTGGTACGGGTGTGCCATTAGCCGCTAGTGTGCTCGTGGAACGTCAAGGTAATTGTTTATGTTATGTAATACATGCATGTCACTTCCAGCAAGTTGTGAAATATAGTTTAGCTAAAATTTAGGTTTCAATTACGCGTATTGAGCACTCCCCGAACATAACCGAAGGTGTGGTTACTCGATCCACCGCAGCGGTTACCGGAAGTGACGTTCCAATTGCCAAACACAGCGCGCTACACACTATAGGCAATAGCGCGCAACGTGTTGGAATATGAGGAGGATTTTGACGTACAGGAGCACCCAACTGAACTTGGCATCGTCAAACGGTACATGTTTGAGCCGATCAGGAGGTCGGAACCTGACCGGGATGACGAAGAGTAGCCAAGTAGCAGCTGTACAACAGATAAAGAGAGCAAGAGAGCGGCCACTGGCTCGATGTGACAGTATGTCACGGCTTGAAACAATGGCACCCCAGGGGTGCCAATATTTTTTAGCAAGACTATACATATTATATATTCATATATGTTTCAGTGACACGGCACAAGCTTTTACGTAGTATGCAGTATTCCTATATAATTGTGTGCCTCTCGCTCAAGTAGCTTTATAACATGCCGCACAGAAAGTCTTTGCCGTGTTTGTTGGCTTGTCATATAGGCAAAAGTACAGACGACAGTACTGAAAAGTACTGCGTGATTATTTTTTTCCGACTGCTCAGTGCATAATAACCATAACAGAGTCGTAGGTATATCCAAGGAAATCCGCACCTCGTCTGCGCCACTTCGCTGCTGCACCGTGGCGGCTGCGAGATTTATTTCTCTTGTTGGCGGGTGAGGTTCTGATGGCTGTAGGAAAAATATCTGGCACCGCAGCTGGTTTCAGCCTCTGCCTAACTATACCTGAGTATCCAATGGTTTCTCCCAAGTCTTTCTCAAAACACGCCGGTTCAAAGTGATCAGCACAGAGTTTGGAATGCTTGCAAGGCACCCATAACTGACCACGTTTCTTCCCCTGTCAATAGACTTTCCCTATCCACTGGTCACGTATTCCATTTTCACTTGGAAAGCCAAAGAAATGCTTGCCACTGCCTGAACCATTTGTACAACCAAATGCCACACAAAGACTTCATTTATTGACAATAGATCAGTGATTCTCAAAGTGTGGTACAAATACCATTTGCGGTATTAGACCTCCCCTTAGTGGTCCACTGCAGTATCACTGCCTGAGTACAGTTCACTTGTAATTAACTTTTCAATACATTAGCATTTCATATTTTTGAACTGTTTTTCAACTTTTATTTAGATACAATTTTATTTAACCTTAATGTGCAATACATTTTAATTGAATTATAAAGTTCCGTTTTGTTTTTTTCTATATTGAAGTGCAGTGTTGTCCCAGCTATCTTCGGGCGTGAAGCGGGGTACACCCTGAACTGGTCGCCAGCCAATCACGGGGCACATAGAAACAAACAATCATTCGCGCTCACATTCATACCTATGGGCAATTTAGAGTTTCCAATTAACCTACCATGCATGTTTTGGGGATGTGGGAGGAAACCCACCCAGGCATGGGGAGAACATGCAAACTCCACACAGGCGGGGCAGGGATTTGAACCCCGGTCCTCAGAACTGTGAGGCAGACCTGTTAACCAGTCGGCCAGTGGTTTACAATAAGATAAAATATCCTCTTGTTTTGATGAACACAGCCCACTACACTAACTGCATTTTACTGTTGGTCATGATGGTGGTACTTGGAGGGTTAAGTATTTTTTGTGGGGTGGTACTTAGTGTAAAACGTTCGAGAACCACTGGAGCAGATTATCGAAAAACCATAAATCTGCAAACCAATGGTAGGATGGGGACGGGGACGGGACGTCAACTGTTACAATTTGTCAACATAAATCAACCCCCCTTGCATGTTGTCAAATAAACTTGGTTCTATCGTGGTGGTGATGAATGCAGCACGCAGCTGACCATCCTTGAGGACACCGCGTCTCCCCCCACACTGCAAAGTCAGTCAAAACCAAAACCTGGATTGATCAAGTCTCAGCTGAGCTAAGGAAATATTCAGCTCAACTTCACTTAAGTGTGCAAGCCCCTACAATTCACTTTTTCTCGGTTACATGATCTCCAAATAGTCACCAATTGAGTCGTTAACTTATGCGAGCATTACTATGAAGTTCTTAACCCATTGGAAAAGCAAACGGGTTTAACTTTTGGAGTCTTCGCTGCCCTTTGTTCTCATTGGATTGCCATGTGAGTTTCAGATACGATTGGCCCCAAGAAAAAGACAAAACTAAAAGAGAACCAGAACAAACTGAAAAGACGTTTACCTTTCAATTACGTCCGTGTTTCTTCCATCCGTCTTCAGTGAAACATGACTCGCAACTTTTATCCGTTACCGCGAGACTCAGGCTGCATCTCACTATGCAGACACCGAATACTACAATTATCCGACCGCTCAACTGTGAACTTTTTGATTGGTTATTTATTCAACAAAAACGCTTAGATTTCATCGGATTGCATAGAAATGTGTTTTTCCATAAAAAGGAAGGCAGGTCAGGAGGCAGGAAGCGCGCCCCCTCCCATCCGGTAGACGATATTCAAAGAATGCTGCAAAAGTCGTGCACACAAATAATCAAGCACAAGATAGACGACAGCATATTTTGGTGTCGAGTTTAAACCTGAAGTGGGGCTATGCATTGCATTCCTCAACAACACGCAGCAAAACCCGGAGTGTTAACATTTCAGGGTTACATTTTTGGGAGGTGATTTTAACTCCCAAAGTCTAATTTTGACATTTCACAATTTTTCGGATTTAAATGGTGTCCAGACTACTCTGCTTATTTTACAGAGTTGATGGTGGTAGATGAACTCCTCAGAGATGTGATTCGTAAAGCTCCACATTTGCAGCTACACTTCTTCAGTTTGAGAAAGACGAGTCAGCGGCATTTTCCCACTCCTGTATTTTTACATGGTAAATTCTGTTCAAACTTACTTAAATAATTATGGCGGACGACTGGTTAGCACATCTGCCTCACAATTCTGAGGACCAGGGGCCAAATCCTGGTCCCACCTGTGTGGAGTCTGCATGTTCTCCCTGTGCCTGCGTGGGTTTTCTCTGGGTACTCCGGATTCCTCCCACATCCCAAAAACATGCATGGCAGGTTGATTGAGGATTCTAAATTGCCGGTAGGTGTGAATGTCAGTGCAAATGGTTGTTTGTTTCTATGTGCCCTGCGATTGGCTGGCGACCAGTTCAGGGTGCACCCCGCCTCTCGCCCCAAGATAGCTGGGATAGGCTCCAGCACGCCCGCGACCCTTGTGAGGAGAAGCAGTACAGAAAATGGATGGATGGATGCGGTGAACTGCAGTAGTATGAGAAGAATATATGTTGTAACGACAGTGAAAGCCTTCCTACTCCCAGGGTGCTTTGCGGTGCCCATTTGTAAACAAAAATAATTATTGAAAGTAACATTTATTATTTCATCCATCCATCCATTTTCTACCGCTTATCCGAGGTCGGATCACGAGGGCAGTAGCTTTAGCAGGTATGCCCAGATTTCCCTCTCCCCAGCCACTTCATTCAGCTCTTCCGGGGGGATCCTGAGGCTTTCACAGGCCAGCTGAGAGACGTTCCCGGGTTCAACTCCCGGTGGGACGTGCCCGGAACACCTCACCAGGGAGGCGTCCACGAGGCATCCAAATAGGATGCTTCAGCCACCTCATCTGGCTCCTTTCAATGTGGAGGAGCAGCGGTTCGACTCTGAGCTCCTCCCGGATGACCGAGCTTCTCACCCTATCTCTAAGGGAGAGCCCGGACACCCTGCAGAGGAAACTCATTTCGGCCGTTTGTATCCGGGATCTTGTTCTTTCGGTCACGACCCACAGCTCGTGACCATAGGTGAGGGTAGGAGCGTAGATCGACCGGTAAATTGAGAGCTTCGCCTTTCGGCTTAGCTCCTTCTTTACCACAACAGACCGATACAAAGTCCACATCACTGCAGATGCTGCACCGATCCGCCTGTCGATCTCTCGTTCCATTCTTCCCTCGCTCGTGAACAAGACCCCAAGATACTTGAACTCCTCCACCCGGGGCAGGATCTCATCCCCGACCTGGAGAGGGCATTCCACCCTTTTCCGACTGAGGACCATGGTCTCAGATTTGGAGGTGCTGATTCTCATCCCAGCCGCTTCACACTCGGCTCCGAACAGCTCCATTGAGAGTTGGAGATCACAGCTTGATGAAGCCAACAGAACCACATTATCTGCAAAAAGCAGATATGCAATACTGAGGCCACCATACCGGACCCCCTCTACGCCTCGGCTGCGCCTAGAAATTCTGTCCATAAAAGTTATGAACAGAAACGGTGACAAAGGGCATCCTTGGCGGAGTCCAACCCTCACCGGAAACGAGTCCGACTTACTGCTGGCAATGCGGACCAAACTCTGACACTGGTCGTACAGCCCGTATCAGGGGGTTCGATACTCCATACCCCTGAAACACAGGACACAGGACTCCCCAGGGACACGGTCAAACGCCTTCTCCAAGTCCACAAAACACATCTAGACTGGTTGGGCGAACTCCCATGCACCCTCGAGGACCCTGTCGAGGGTGTAGAGCTGGTCCACTGTTCCACGGCCAGGACGAAAACCACACTGCTCCTCCTGAATCTGAGATTCGACTTACCGATGGACTCTCCTCTCCAGCAGAAGAGTGTGATCCCCCTGTAGTTGAAACACACCCTCCAGTCCCCTTTCTTAAAAAGGCGGACCACCACCCCAGACTGCCGATCCAGAGGCACTGTCCCTGATGTCCACGCGATGTTGCAGAGGCGTGTCAACCAGGACAGCCCCACAACATCCAGAGCCTTTAGAAACTCCGGGCGAATCTCATCCACCCCCGGGGTCCTGCCACCGAGGAGTTTTTTAACCACCTCGGTGACCTCAACCCCAGAGATAAGAGAGCCCGTCTCAGGGACCCCAGACTCTGCTTCCTCATGGGAAGGCATGTCGGTAGCATTGAGGAGGTCTTCGAAGTATTCTCCCCACCAACTCACAACGTCCCGAGTCGAGGTCAGCAGCGCCCCATCCTCACTATACAGTGTTGAGGGTGCACTGCTTCCCCCTCCCGAGATGCCGGACAGGCACCGACCACCTTACGGCCACAGCTCCGGTCGGCCGCCTCGGCAATGGAGGCGCGGAACATAGTCCACTCGGAATCGATGTGCCCCGCCTCCCCCGGAACGTGAGCAAAGTTCTGTCCAAGATGGGAGTTGAAACTCCTCCTGACAGGGGATTCTGCCAGACGTTCTCAACAGACCCTCACAATACGTTTGGGCCTGCCAGGTCAGACTGGCATCTTCCCCCACCATCGGAGCCAACTCACCACCAGGTGGTGATCAGTTGAAAGCTGCGCCCCTCTCTTCACCCGAGTGTCCAAGACATGGAGCCGCAAGTCCGATGACACGACCACAAAGACGATCATCAAACTGCGACCTAGGGTGTCCTGGTGCCAAGTGCACGTGTGGACACCCTTATGCTTGAACATGTTGTTCGTTATGGACAATTCGTGATGAGCAGAGAAGTCCAATCACAGAACACCGCTCGGGTTCCGATCGGTGGGGGGGATCATTCCTCCCAATCACGACCTTCCAGGTCTCACTGTCATTGCCCACGTGAGCATTGAAATCCCCCAACAGAATGATGGAGTCCCCACCCTATGGCCCTGCCCACAGGTGGTGAGCCCATGGGAATTATTACTATTATATAATACATACTGTATATACTTCAGAATCAGAATCAGAATCATCTTTATTTGCCTAGTATGTCCAAAACACACAAGGAATTCGTCTCCGGTAGTTGGAGCCGCTCTAGTACAACAGACTGTCAATTTACAGAACATTTTGGAGACATAAAGACATTGACAAAAAACAATTGTGCAAAAAGATGCAGAGTCCTCCAGCACTTAGAGCAGTCCGAATGACTAATATTCCAATAGTCCGGTGCAATGACCATTGTGCAAAGGGCGCCGAGACTTCAAGGAGTGTATGCAGTTTAAAGTGACGAGTAGTGCGATAATCTGGGACAGATTACTCAGATTACTCATTTACTCAGATTACTCATTCACTCAGATCTTCTATTGAAGATCTGAGTGAAGACTGGAGCGAGCTGGTCCGCGCATACTTTGAGGCAGGATGGGGACACATGGTCCGGGCCTGCCGCTTTGTTAATCTTCTGTTGTTTGAAGATGTGTCTCACATCCTGTTCATGGATGGTTAACGCAGAAGTCAGAGGTGTGATTGTGGTCGCGGGTGCGACCGGATGGGTGTGTCCTTTTCAAATCTGCAGTAGAAGGTATTCAAGTCGTTGACTAGTGTGCTATTGTTCTCAGCTTGGGGGGATCGTCGCTTGTAATTAGTCAGCGATTGGAATCATCATAGTGTTTATAATATTAACGCTTCCTTTATGGAATATTTGAGTTGTTTAGAAACATCGTCACAGTGTTAATATTATTAACTCTTTCAAAACTGTTTATTTAACTCTGAACCAGTAGTTTCCATATATACTCTGGGTGATTGTTGATTTCAACTCTGGAGTTAAATTTGTGTTTTCCAATTTGCTGTGCAGTGCTTGTGAGTGGAACCCCAGGGAGTGTGCAACACTAATACTTGCTTGTACTGTTATACATAATATTGCTAAAAAGAGGAATGTCCCTCTCTGTGATGAGCTCAATGATGCACCTATGCCAACTAAAAATTAAGACAGAACACTGACTTGCTCTCAGAATGAGGGAGTGACTGGACATGCAGTAAGGGATGCCATTGTCAGAAACTATTACTGAACAATGATTTTTGGATTTGTCTGTTAATATTAAGTTTCTAATTAGAGTTAATTGAATACTTTGCTTGATTTTTAAAATTTTTGAGATGATTATTGTATTTCTACTTTAACTATACTTTAACTCTCTGTAGTGTGAAGTAGACTATAATTTCAACTGTATGGTTTGAAAATCAGTTGGGGGTGTGCGGGAAGACAAAAAAAATCAACAAATTAATGGATATCTACTGCATGATAAATGTTATTCATTTGACCAGTTAGAATTAAATTTAAATCACACTTTGTTCATGAAAGCCAGCCTGAATCCACCTAACTGCTCGGATCTGAATAATCCCTTTCTTTTTTTTTTTTTGTCCATCAAAGTTAGCCCAATCCACTAAAGTTTTGAACAACACAAATTGAGGGTTCGATCCAGATTCAAACCAGGATTGTATTACGTGATCTAATTGGATTTCAGAATCCGTTTTTGGTTTGAACAACCCATTTTCAAGAATTGATCCAATCCATTATCCAAAATCCAATAATATTAGCCCAGGGGTGGCAGAAGAATTAGTGGCTATCGCTATTGTTGGGAGATTTACTTTGGAAATGTAGTTGGTTACAATAGCAAGTTACCCTATAAGACTTTATTTGAGAGATCCCACACATAAAGGTAAAACAATCTGGGATTTAATAGTTTGGGTGGTATTGTGTGTGCTGTGCTCTGATATCATCAACACTGAACACCATCCATCCATCCATTTTCCGCTTATCCTCACTAGGGTCGCGGTCGTACTGGAGCCGATCTCAGCTATATTTGGTCGAGAGGCGGGTTACACCCGGAACTGGTCGCCAGCCAATCGCAGGGCACATAGAAACAAACAACCTTTCAAACTCACATTCAAATCTATGGGCAATTTAGAGTCTTCAATCAACCTACAACAATGTTTTTGGGATGTGGGAGGAAGAAGAAGAAGAATCACCTTTATTGTCATGAACATGCATGCACTCGAAATGTTTTCTCTGCATTTTACCCATCACCGTGAACACACACACTTGTTAGTGGAACACACTGGCGCAGGGGGCAGCTGAAGCACCCGGGTTATCAGTGTCTTGCTCAAGGACACCACAGTCCGGGGGATGTTCCGGTCGGCGATCCTAACCATTGGTTCACAGCTGCTGGAGAACACCCACGCAGGCACAGAGAGAACATGCAAACTCAGCACAGGCGGGGCTGGGATTTCAACCCTGGACCTCAGAACTGTGAGGCAGATGTGCTAATCAGTCGTCCACCGCCGAACAGTGAACAGCACACATTTAAATATTCTGTTCAAACTCCGGAATCGAAATCTCGCATGATCACTCGTGATCTCACAAAACCGAAGAAGAAACACTTCCGGCTTTGCGCCCATGTTACCCGAACATTCCTGAAGGTTGCCGGAGCAGGGAGATTTAGGAAATGGTCTTTCTTAAAAACGATTTGCTTTGGAAAATACTTCTTGCCATCTGTGGAACCCACTTTAATACAAAAAAAAAAAGACGACATCGGGTAAGACATGCTTGTTTTTATTTACAGTCGTTTTATTTTGGTTGAGTCTGGGTGCTTCTTGATTGGCTATATTCATAGTGTCACTCGGGCGAAGTCGGCTCTCCCCCACACACGAAGACTTTTCGTCGTAAATATTGAAAACGTTCAATATTTAAGATTGTCGGCCCCAACCTGTTTCGGATCCTAAAATCGGGACGAATCCACTCTTAACAGACATCAGACCTAAGGGCAATCTTATAGGTTAATCTTATATGTAGACTTTACGCTGATTTGATCGGTGTTATCGGTATCGGCCGATAATTAGCATTTTATGCTGATTGGCTTTCATGTCATAAGTCGCCGATACGATCAATGACTTCATCGATCGGCTCCGCACAAGACATTTAACTCCTTAGTCTTCGTCTTGTATGAATCCAAATGCTAGTTTATTTTTAGCCTTGTCAAGTGTCTTGTTGCGCAGTGCTGTAACTATTTGACGGCCAATAAAGTTTTTTCAATCTTGTCGATGAAAGTGAGAAAGTTAGAGTAAGCATGTCATTAACGGTATTTATTCAAGTAATTGAATTGCAATAAAGTAATTTAATTACAGTAAGTTTGCACCCATTATTTCTGTCGGGTTGTAATGTTGATTTGACCTAAACATATGTCAGTGGCCAATCCTTGAATGCCCCCTAGAGGTCATTGGCGTTTCAACTTTTGTCTAAAATGCTAGAATAATTTAGCTGGGGCTCCAGCACGCCCGCAACCCATGTAAGGATAAGCTGTACAGAAAATGGATAGATGGATGGATACAGTATACAGTACACAAGTATGTACAATAAATGAACAAGTCATGTAAATAGACACATTGCTCCATCTTGTGATCGGATCGGTGATCGTTTTTTTTTAAAAACTTGCTGGTGATCGGCCCCAAAAATCCTGATCGTGTAAAGCCTACTTATAAGATTTAAGATTGTCTGGTGTTTTATGCGCCTATAAGCACATTGGGAAGGGGCAAAATCAGCACAAAAACAGGCCAATTGTCTATGTGTGTACCCGGCCTCATTTAAAATGGCGATTATTTAACCATTAAGTCTTAAAAGACTGTGTAATTGATTATAAACAGCCGTGTCATTATGGCCAGGTTACTGTCTATTTCACGTCACTGCGAGGAGACGCAGAAGTGACACAGTAATCACAGCCTGTAGCAAATTTCATTAAATTGGATTTTTGTACATGATGTAGAGCCGCTGCTCCTCCACATCGAGAGGAGCCAGATAAGGTGGCTGGGGCATCTGATTCGGAAGCCTCCCTGGTGAGGTCTTCCGGGCATGTCCACAATATAGACAATATCGCTTCATATAACAAACCAGTTAAGTTAATGTTCCATAAAAAAAGCCCAAAATAATAAAAATGAAGCTGTTCAAAAGTGTAACTGAGTCTTATCTTTTCAAAATCTCAGACAAACTAATAGAAGGTGGCACTTCGAGATCATATCCGGAAAAATACTGTCTGTCATCTTTGAGACTATGGGAGAATGGCAAACGAACAGACAGCCAATCACAAGTGTCGGCTTTAGAATAAGGAAATGATGTAACAAAAAAAAAAATCTCTTTTCGACTATTTTTCCAAATGTAATTTAAATTGTAATCATGTACATTTCCCAAAGTAATTGTAATTTAATTGCACATTTTCTCCCAGTGATGTAATAAATTAAAATTACTAAATAATTACATAATCATTCATCCATCCATTTTCCACACCGCACAACTATTTTTGAATCAACTTACCTGTTCTGTAAATTAACGGCAGGGTTTTGTCTCACTTCCAAACATTTACGTCACGCAACATCTTTTCAACTGACCCTTCACACATTCAAAATGCAGCGGTCAAGAAGGCTGAAATCAATTAGTTTCTCAATCGCTTTGCCTTGGTCAAATGATATAGAAAGGATTGTTTACAAGTGGTGCCATCAAAGCTATTGCCACCCAGAAGTACGTGGGACGTCATGGTGAAACGGTCTATATTTTGCATACAGCAAATGGATCCGTCCACACAGGTTTCTTGCAAGTATTTCTTAAACAACTTACAGGAATTATTGTCATGTAAAGGCAGCTTATTGTGCTATACGCCGACCAGCCACAACAGTTGACCACCGGAACGACAAAATGACATCCAATACAAAAGCTATATCTATAATTTTGTCTTTAATAATATTGTGGGTTTATTGACACTGTCAGAGCTATTCATTTAACACTATTTATTATGGTGGTTGGAGTTGGAGTGGTCTACTCTATCACGAGAGCTGTGTAATATTCCGGCTACCTCAAGTTACATGGGAGCATAAAAAAATAACAGCGCCCTGTTACTAAGGTCACTGGGGTCAACATAAATGTAAATGCTTATTTTTGGCAACGATACCTTTGCAGGGACAGGACACACTATTGTCAGTGATGGTTTCCTCTTTTATTTTATTAAAAGATTGATACAAAAACACCATCAAGGTTTCCAGAACGCTAATAGTTCTAACAGTTTGGTCAAACAACAAACAAAAAACACTGTACAGAAAAAACTATTGTAGAGGGGGATCTTCGAAAAGCCAAATTTCCTGCTGTTATACCACTTGTCCTCAACAAATGCGTCAAACGTCTTCGGATCAAGGAGCGAGGAAAAGGTGCTTCCTTTCAAACAAAGGAAAGGCCAGCACTTTAAAATGAATTCACCTCCACTTTTCCAAACTGACAGCTACCAACTAGCTGCAATACAGTGGGTACGGAAAGTATTCAGACCCCCTTAAATTTTTCACTCTTTGTCATATTGCAGCCATTTGCTAAAATCATTTAAGTTTCAGTCAATATGGGGTGCTATGTGTACATTAATGAGGGAAAAAAAATGTAAATTATTTTAGCAAATGGCTGCAACATAAAGGGTGAAAAATATAAGAGGGTCTGAATATTTTCCGCACCCACTGTATATACTGTGGTTCTGCAACTTGGAAAAAAAAGTCTCACTTCTTTAAAAAAAAAAAAACTTTGTCTTGGCAGAGTAGGGAATTAATGTATCCATTATACTCAGTTAAAAACACAGAAAAATACAAATCTACTGTAGATTGTTAATCGTCACCAGCTGTTGAGTTACATTATGTTGGACGGTGAAAGGAGCATCCTGGTGGGCCGTTGGCTTGGCAGTGTGCTCCATCTTCAACAGCTCTCAATCACTGTGAAGATCGTACATAGAAAGCAATGGCAAACATACCAATTTTATTAGTATTGACAGCATATGTGATTTGACATTTCAATTCACCTCTTTTCACCAAATTCTGCCTTAAAAATGCAATGGTGCACAGTCGCATTACACCTTTTCAATATTCAAACTCATTCAAAACACAAAACCTAAAACGCTGTCTTAGGTCAGATCCGCTTGTATTTTTCTTTGTCCAAAAAGCTAATCACTTATGAAATAATGGAACAAGATCAAACGTGGCATATGCAACAGGTTCAAATAAACTAAAGAAAAACAACCTATTGATTGAACCAATAAAATTTAGACTTTAAATGCACAAAAACCCCATCTGCATTTGGTCGAAATTGGATTAGCATAACCATACTATTTGACTGCAAACTACATTTCTATTGTATGAACCCTCCTTGAGCTGTCACGTTATCGTGGTGGAGGAGTTTGTGTGTCCTAATGATCCTAGGAGCTAAGTTGTCTGGGGCTTTATGCCCCTGGCAGGGTCACCCATGGCAAACAGGTACTAGGTGAGGGACCAGAGAAAGCACAGCTCCAAAAACCCCGATGAAGACAAACAATTCAGGAAGACGTTTTCCCTTGCCCGGACGCTGGTCACCGGGGCCCCCCTATGGAGCCTGGCCTGGAGGTGGGGCTCGAAGGCGAGCGCCTAGTGGCCGGGCCTGCACCCATGGGGCCCGGCCGGGCACAGCCTGAAAGGATAACATGGGTCCCCCTTCCCATGGGCTCACCAGCAGTGGGAGGGGCCATAGGGGTCGGCTGCAATGTGAGCTGGGCGGTGGCTGAAGGCAGGGACATTGGCGATCCGATCACCGGCCACAGAAGCTGGCTCTAGGGATGTGGAATGTCACCTCTCTGGAAGGGAAGGAGCCCGAGCTGGTGTGTGAGGTCGAGCAGTTCCGACTAGAAATAGTCGGGGTCGCCTCCACACACGGCTTGGGCTTTGGGACCAGTCCTTTCGAGAGGGGTTGGAGGTCACAGAGGTGGTTAAAAAGCTCCTTGGTGCCAAGGCCACAGGGGTGGAGGAGATTCGCTCGGAGTTCCTAAAGGCTCTGGATGTTGTGGGGCTGTCCTGGTTGACACGCCTCTGCAACATTGCGTGGACATCAGGGACAGTGCCTCTGGATTGGCAAATTGGGGTGGTGGTCCCCCTTTTTAAGAACAGGGACCAGAGGGTGTGTTCCAAGTACAGGGGAAACACACACCTCAGCCTCCCTGGTAAGGTCTATTCAGGGGTGCTGGAGAGGAGGGTCTGTCGGGAAGTTGAATCTCAGATTCAGGAGGAGCGGTGTGGTTTCCGTCCTGGCCGTGGAACAGTGGACCAGCTCTACACCCTCGGCAGGGTGCTCGAGAGTGCACGGGAGTTTGCCCAACCGGTCTAACGTGTTTTGTGGACTTGGAGAAGGCGTTCAACCGTGTCCCTCGGGGAGTCCTGTGGGGGGTTCTTTGGGAGTGTGGGATACCAAACCTCCTGACACGGGCTGTTCGGTCCCTGTATAACCGGTGTCAGAGTTTGGTCCGCATTGCCGGCAGTAAGTCAGACTTGTTTCCGGTGAGGGTTGGACTCTGCCAAGGCCTGCCCTTTGTCACCGATTCTGTTCATAATTTTTATGGACAGAATTTCTAGATGCAGCCTAGACGTAGAGGGTGTGCGGTTTGGTGGCCTCAGAATTGCATCTCTGCTTTTTGCAGATGATGTGGTTCTGCTGGCTTCATCATGCCGTGATCGCCAACTTCTCACTGGAGCAGTTCGCAGCTGAGTGTGAACCGGCTGGGATGAGAATCGGCACCTTCAAATCTGAGACAATGGTCCTCAGTTGGAAAAGGGTGGCGTGCCCTCTCCAAGTCAGGCATGAGATCCTGCCACAAGTGGAGGAATTCAAGTATCTTGGGTCTTGTTCATGAGTGATGGAAGAATGGAACGGGAGATCGACAGGCGGATTGGTTCAGCGTCTGCAGTGATGCGGACTTTGTATCGGTCCGATGTGGTAAAGAAGGAGCTAAGCCGAAAAGCGAAGCTCTCAATTTACCGGTCGATTTATCTTCCTACCCTCACCTACCCTCAAGTTTGGGAATATTGACTGACTGAAGTGACATGTAATCGTAAAATGGACGTTTATCACAGCCAAAGACACCCACATACATTGTGAGCCATGTTGTACACAAGACAAGGTGATGTAGCGCTTTTGCCGGGTTTTTATGAACACTTTTTTTGTCATTCCGATTGAAGATCTCTATTCAACCGTTTCCATGTGATCTATTCTAACCGGGTGTATACATGTGCACTACTCACCCATGTGACATGCACACATCAAACAAATACTTGATAAAACAAGTTACAAGTAGTTAAAAACAAGATCACCATCGCATACGAGCTCTGCTCGGAAGTCGTCATATTTACGTGCGTGAACGATGGTTTGTTTATTATGAAGGTGACAACTACACAACTACAGTATAGGCACAGTGCTTGTAAATTTGCTCAGTGTGGTCACTGTGACATTCACCTTTTTGATTCAAAGTGTCATGATCAGAAGGTAATATGCTGATATTACCTTCTGATCATGACACTTTGAATCAAAAAGGTGAAAAACATGACAAAAGTGTTCAGAAAGGAATAAAGGTAAAACACAGAAGGGTTTTGGTGAAGTCAAATGAAGGAAATATTTGTTTCCTCTCAAGGTTTCTTCATCTTAGTTTGAACAAATTGAACACTACCCAAACTCCTAGTAGTATAAAGAATTTTTGCCTTATTCCTCATCAACTGGTCTAAACTCAAGAAGACTTTCCAAAGGTGAGAAAGGTATTTTAGTGCCAGTGTATTTTCAAAAACGTAATAGTCAACCGGGGGGGTGGGGGTGCATTTTCAGGAAACCACTTATTTATTTATTTTAGGGAGGCTGTTCATCGGTTTTAACACATACTCCCAAATAATTTTGGGGGGCTTGAGAAGTTTTTAAGGGGGCTTCAAAATAGCCCTAGCGACGCCCCTGGCAGAGAGCTTGAAACAGTTAAGTGTCTCAAAGGTCGATGGTGACAATCGAAGATATGGTTACAATGCACATTGGCACAAGTGCAATCAATCATTTAAATGTAAGTTACAATGCTTGTACACAACACATTTTCCCACATGCGTTTGGAATTTAAGTGTGTGAAGGTTTTCTTTCTTTGTAAGATAAGGCTTCCATCTTGCCACCCTACCCCATAGTACAGACAAATGAAGAAGGGAGATTGTTGCCACATGTACCAAAACAGCTAGGACTTGCCAGAAATTCCTGAGGCCTCATTTAAGAGTGCATAGAACAGGTTCTAAATTCGTTAGTAGGAGTGAAATTTAAAATCTGTGCATCCATTCATTGTCTGAGCCCCTTATCCTCACAAGGGTCGCGGGCGTGCTGGAGCCTATCCCAGCTATCATCGGGCAGGAGGCGGAGTACACCCTGAACTGGTTGCCAGCCAATCGCAGGGCACATATAAACTCACATTCACACCTACAAGCAATTTTAGAGTCTTCAATCAACCTACCATGCATATTTTTGGGATGTGGGAGGAAACCGGAGTGCCCGGAGGAAAACCACGCAGGCACGGGGAGAACATGCAAAATCCACACTGTGCACGCACAAGAAAATCCATATTTATACGATGTGCAGGTACCTGCCACACGCACACCAGTACGCAGTGTGTCTTGATAAATCCCACCTGGTATAAACTGCCAGGTTTGTGCACACTGAGCCTCATTTGCATTGAGAAACACATCCATTTGATCATATATGCAGGGATCTCGTTTGATGTGCGTCTCGCGTCTGAGATGACCAAAAATTAGCAGAGACGGATGAAGCATATTTAATCTGCTTCCGTATTTTGGGATTATAAAGCGCAATATCAATGAACGGGTCTTTCAATACATAAAGTGCACCGGATTATAAGGCGCAGTAAGTGAAACAAAACAGCCAGATAGGTCCATCTTTATTCAACTCATTCACAGTAACTCTCACCATTGTTCAGTTTTAACACATAAATACAAAACCATACACTCACTTTTTCAGTTCATTACTCTTCCACCAAAAAAAAAAAATCTATCAAATTCTTCATCGTCAGTGTCTGAGTTTAAATTGGGCGATTTTAGCATCAAGCATGCCCGGATCCCTCTCGTCATTATCCGAGTCAGTCTCGTTGCCGTTACTTATCTGTTCAGTGATGATTCCGGCCTTTGTGAAAGCTCGGACGACACTTGAGACTGATACCTCAGCCCAGGGATCCACAATCCTTTGGCAGATAGTGGCGTAACTCGCCCAGCGTTGCCTCCCAGTCTTGCTGAATGTGTGTTCGCGTTCTGTCATCCAATGCTCCCACGCAGCTCGCAATTTAACTTTGAACGACCGTTTGACACCAATATCTAGTGGTTTGTGTTCTTTGGTTAATCCACCTGGAAGAATGGCAAACTCCGAATCAGTTTGCTTCACTTGGTTTTTGACAGTATCACTGAGATGGGCGCACATGCAGTCGCAGATCAGTACGGACGGAGATTTGTGGAAAAAGCCATCCGGTCTCTTGATGTACACTTCTCTCAGCTACTCACTCATCTTCTCCTTGTCCAGCCAGCCCTTTGGGTTAGCCTTGATGTGCCGTGAGAGCTCTTCTGGTGTGCCACGGGAAATGATCAAATTCCACTTAATTGGTCAGAATATTATTTATTTACAACAAATAATGTATCTTTGGGCGGCACGGTGGACGACTGGTTAGAGCAGGCATGCCAAAGTCCGGCCCGTGTCCAAATTTCCTCCGGCCAGAAGCATCATGTCATAAAATCAATAATATGTGGCCCACCAGCACAGTTCAGCACAGTAAACAATACAGACATACAAAAAAAAAAAAAAGCCATTTTATATTTCACCAGAGGGTGGCAGTAGACCTGTGGCCACTCTTGTCGTGTGACCCCTTTGTGAACTTTTACCCCTGTGGTAATGGCAAAATGGCAACTGAAACTGGATTTCTTCACTGACATACGAAACAACTGTGTCTGCCTAATTTGCCAAGAGACTGTGGCTGTTTTCAAAGAATTTAATATTAAGAAGCATTACCAGACGAAACATGCTAACTACGACAAGCTACCGGCGAACAAACGCGCTGAAAAACTGAAGCCACTGGAAGCTGTTTTGATAGCACAGCGGCGCTTTTTCACAAGAGCCCGTGATTCAAATGAAAATTCTACAAAAGCGAGCTACGAGTCTCAGTGAATTGATTTTTTGTGATGATCAAACCACAGTTTTGTCAAATTTCTGTCATCTGATTTGACTATACTATATATCAAATACTATAGTCAAATCAGATGACTATATTATACATTATAATAATAGTATAATCACTATACTAGCTGCATAGTCACTATACTATTCTTTGTCAAAATGCACTTGGATGTGATTTGTTAAAACAAAATCAATAAATACATGTTTCTAAAAAATTTCAGTCAACATTTATAAAATAGTTCATTTGTATTTAATTTATTATTATTTTAACCTTTAACTATCCTGGTAATGCAATTGAAAACAGATTCTCATTTGCAATATCGACCAAGCTGCAGACAGCTAAGTGATATATTTACATATTTACATGTTAATTTACAATGGTAATGGTTCGAGGAATGTCAGGCCGAATGGTCGGCCCCCATACATTTTCATCTGACCAAATCTGGCCCTCTTTGCAAAAAGTTTGGACACCCCTGGGTTAGAGCGTCAGCCTCACAGTTCTGAGGACCCGGGTTCAATCCCCGGCCCCGCCTGTGTGGAGTTTGCATGTTCTCCCCGTGCCTGCGTGGGTTTTCTCCGGGCACTCCGGTTTCCTCCAACATCCCAAAAACATGCATGAATTGAAGACTCTAAATTATCCGTAGGTGTGACTGCGAGTGCAAATGGTTGTTTATGTGTGCCCCGCGATTGGCTGGCGACCAGTTCAGGTGTACCCCGCCTCTTGCCCAAAGATAGCGACCCTAGTGAGGATAAGCGGTACAGAAAATGGATGGATGGATGTTTTTTGGCATGTGTTTGCACTATTTTATAGTGCTGAGTTTTATTTGTTTTGAGATCTAAAAGATAGGTATAAAATTACATTATATCTTTGTTTTAATCAATTTAGCTTTTACTAACTTTAGCTTTAACTAACCTTTTTTTTATATTTGTTAAAAGATGTCATTACATAAAAAAAAAGAAAGTTTACATGAAAATGCAAAATTTGAATGAAAAGAAGCAGTGAGAATAAATCTCATACTTTCGGCCCCTTTTAACAAGAAATAAAAAACAGTTCAGAAACACTTCCATGAAAATTTTGTCAACTTTGTCAATAGCTAACTGGAAATGATATTGTTGCGTATGTGCAATAAATAAGCATAGTTCATAAATCTTTGACTAGATTTTTAATGCGCTTATCTAACACCACGGTGCCAGGCTGCACCACCCTGCCAACCACTACAACTAAATTTTCAACCAAGGAGAAACACTGATTTGTGCATTGACTGAATGAAATCCTTTCCTATTCACGTAGTTGAAATCATTGTGTGATGGTGCTTCAAAGGTCAGATGACAAAGATGTCATGTGGTCAGTTAAAACTCATATTGCATTGTTTATATGTTATGTAATACATGCACGTAACCTCCAGCAGGTTTTCAACCCTAGTTTAGCTAAAAATTAGGTTATATATGTATATATATTGACACCCGCTCCCTCCCAGACTGATCCCACTCCCTCCCAATCCCATGTGAGTGTGTTTAAAAAAAAATAAAAAAAATAAAAAAAATAAAAAAAATTTGTTTTAAATCACGAGACAAAATCTTACTGAATTGAAAACCATGGTTTCTACTCTCAGTGATTTTGTTGTCACAGTTCCCACTCTCGCCAGTTCAAGTCACTTTTGTTCCTGCCCTCGCCGCTCCCGGTGACTTGCATTCCCACTCCTGATGTTCCTGGTGATATTTGCTCCCACTCATGCCAAATTCCACGATTAACAGTGAAATTCACTCCCATCCCGCAGGAATCCTGCAGGACCCGGTGGGGATTGCAATATGATTGGAGAAGATGACTGGATGCAGCAGGGGTGAACTCATGTGGGATTCATATGTGGGCTGCTCACTGCTGGGGCACTTTGTCTGAAAACTCCCCCCCCCCCCGAAAAACACTTCATATTGGTGATGGAAAGCTTTAGCTGCTTTGAATCTGTGACTTTTTAAAACCGCGGTATACCATCAAACCGCTAACTGCCCCATGGCTTGTCTCCAATGGTTGTTAAATTCTCATAAGCGTTATTGTTACATTACTTCCCTTTCCCTAGACTGAATTCGGGAGGAAACAGGTCTTACCTTTGTCGTGCTCTCACTAACAGTGTTAAACGACAACTCTTCCAACTGCTGCACTGCCACAGAATGAACCTGTCATGGGTCGACAATAGCATATATGAATTAAAGCTAGAGCATACTGAATTCCACATTTTGACCAAAAAAAAAATTTACACACAGTCACTACAGTGTGTCCTACGTCTGCCCAGAGGGTCTTCTACTGTTTGGTAGGGTTGGGCATCGTTTGAATTTGAGAGATTCCGGTTCCAAAAGATTCGGAATTGGGTCTGGGTCAATTAGGTCTGGGTCAAAAAAGTTTGCATGGTTTAAATAAAGGGTGTAAAAATTATGAACATCCATTTTATTAGCAGGCCGCAGCATAGACTAAAATGAACATTTGACTCTAGGTTCTTTATAACCAGTATCAATATCAAACCTATGAACTAAAATGCAATTGTGTGTGGAACCAACACAATTGACTTCATATTCATTAATTAATGTTTCAGCTAAAACTTAAATATAGCATTGTTAAAATAGTTATTTGGGACTATTTCATCAGCTTTAACTTGACTTCCTGTTTTAAGCTTGGAACCTTTTATTTTGAAGGGTACGCACCGGAACTCAGCATTTTAGCATGAAAAGTAACTTCAACTTTAACATTAACTTAGAGGCAACTTTTTTTTTTTTTTTTTTTTTAATGGATGGAACCAAATGCACCGGCACGGTGGACGACTTGGTTAGCAGATCTGCCTCGCAGTTCTGGGGACCGGCCATACCTGTGAGGAGTTTACATGTTCTCCCCCGTGCCTGGGTGGGTTTTCTCCGGGCACTGCGGTTTCATCCCACATCCCAAAAACATGCGTGGTAGGTTGATTGAAGACTCTAAATTGCCCGTAGGTGTGAATGTGAGCGCAAATGGTTGTTTGTTTCTTTGTGCCCTGCGATTGGCTGGCGACCGGTTCAGGGTGTACCCGCCTCCCGCCCGGAGATAGCTGGGATAGGCCCCAGCAGCCCGCGACCCTAGTGAGGATAAGCGGAAGAGAAAATGGATCGATGGATGGAACCAAATGCTGTAAATCGCTGATTCCTTTCCCTACCCACCGATGAGGCACAAGGTTAGTGTTTGTGACACTGTGAGACACCATTTTTGTGAATTTCGTCCCAATTCATTGTAACGTAAAGTATCTACGATGACGTTTTAGCCCAATGTCAAGCTTTTTTTTTTTTCTTTTTTGGTCATCGCCGCTTACATTGATTTGAAGACTAAAATAAACGCTAAAAACCATCAGTGCAAAAGTGCAAGCAACCGTTTACCTTGTTAGCTGTCTCAATGTTGGCATGGACTTATTTTATTGTTTCACTCATCCAGAGAGTTGACTTCACTGAAGCTCCGTGTGGTGAAGGCTGAGGCGCGGAGCACGTCAGACGCTACACATTGTGAAAGCCTCCTTTGCACAATATAATCTCATTCCAAGTGTTGCATTAGGCGACTGGTCATTAATTTTAACAAAGTTAAGACACTTTTGTTCGCTGCTGCCGCCGTTTTGGCACAAGCACGTCTTCGTGCGCCTTCTTCTTTGTTGGTTTTCGCCGCTTCTTCGTTGGTTTTCGCCACTTCTTTGAAACTGGGAACCAAGATTTTAAAATTTGAAAGGTTCTGGGAGAACCCGGTTCTAATTGGTTCTCGATTCTCAATGCCCTACCCTACTGTTTGGGCACACCTGAAATTCCAGTAGGTATCTATACCAGAAGCGTCAGTCATCTCAGCTGATCCCCCCCGCCCCCCTTTCAGTTGTCATACCACAGGGAGACAGGGGTCCTCCCCACTCCCCCCATCAGGTCCCCGCCTTCCTCTCCACTCTCCTAGCGCCCTGGCTTATCATTGCTCACGGCAGGTGCATGACATGGAATCTCTTTTGGCGGTCTGTGACCTTTTCGGGTGGTAGCTGGTTCCTGCGTTAGGGCCCTGTTGGTGGTTGGGTCCCCCTTCTCTCCGAGGATTGGTGTTGGGCATCAAGAATCGATTAGAACCAGGACTAACGTTCTGGTTCTCCCAGAATTGTTCAAATGTAAAAAATGTGGTTCCCAGTTTTGATGCCCACAGTCCGCCAACCCTGAAGAAGAGAGTGGTGAAAAAACAATGAAGAACACGCACAAAGACGTGCTTGTGCCCACCAGCGGCCGCAAACAAATTAGTGTCTTAACTTTGTTTAAACTAATGACAAGTCGCCTCAGTGCAGCACTTGGAATAAGATTTTATTGTGCAAAGGAGGCTTTCATATTGCACCGGACTATTGCGAGATTAGTCATTCGAACTGCTCTAAGTGCGAGAGGACTCTGCATCTTTTTGCACAATTATTTAAAAAAAAAAAAAAAAAATAAAAAAAAAATACAAAAACAATTTTGTACTGGCATTACCAGATAACTAGAAACTCTTTATTGCTCAGTGACTGTTCTTCTCAATGTCTTTATGTCTCAAAAGTGTTCTCTGTCAATTGACTGTCTGTTGTCGTACAAGAGCGGCTCCAACTACCGGAGACAAATTCCTTGTGTTTTTTTTCTGCATACTTGGGAAATAAAGCTGATTCTGATTCTAATTCACGATGTGTAGAAATCTGACGTGCTCCCTCCAGTTCAGCCTACACCACACGGAGCTTCGGTGAAATAAACTCTCAGTCACTTGGGTGAGTGAAACAATAAAATACGTTTATGCCAACATTGAGGCACCTAACAAGGTAAACGGTTGGTTGCATTTTTGCACTGATGGTTTTTAGCGTTTATTTTAGTCTTCAAACCAACGTACGAGCCGATGACAGAAAAAAAGCTTAACATTGAGCGAAGACTTTACTAAATTCAAACTAGCAACTTTACATCACAATGAATTGGGACAAAATTCACCTCCACGTCTCACAGTATCACAAACACTAACCTTGTGCCTTGTTTCTCTTCTTCAGTTTTGAGAGATCACGTGTGATCTCGTGAGAAATCGAGTTCGGTGCTTGAACAGTCTGTAGGTGTGTGGTATTCTGTGTTGATATTATCAAACCACACCACACACAATGTGACCAAAACTGCCAGATTTTTTATGTTTACGTGTGGGATCTGACAAAGATAAAAAAAATCTTTTAATATTTTTTAATGTCTTTATGTGTGTACCAGGCCTTAGAGATAGGGTGAGAACCTTGGTCATTCAGGAGGGGCTCAGGGTCAAGTCGCTGCTTCTCTGTATCGAGAGGAGTCAGATGAGGTGGACTGGGCATCTCGTTAGGATGCTCCCTGGACGCCTCCTTAGTGAGGTGTTCCAGGCATGACCCACTGGGAGGAGACGTTAGAGAGACTACGTCTCTCAACTGGACTGGGAACGCCTAAGGATCACACCGGAAAAGCTGTACGAAGTCACTAGGGAGAGAGAAGTGTGGGATTCCCTACTTAAGATCCTGCCCCCGCGACCTGACCCGATATAAGTGGAAGAAAATGGAGGAATTGATAGATAACTTAATAAATGACCGTATTACAGTGCCGTGAAAAAGTATTGGCCCCCTTCTCAAATTATTATATTTTTGCATAGTTTCGCCACTTTAATGTTTAAGATCATCAAACAAATGTAAATATTAGACAAATTTGACCTAAGTGAACTTAAAATGCTGTTTTTAAATGGTTATTTAATTTATTATTGATCATCTCTACAGTCTTGAGCGTGTTCAGTCCCAGGTTGTGTCAGCCGCACAAGTGTCCTTTTCAAATCTGCAGTAGAGGGTATTCAAGTCGTTGGTTAGTGTGCTATTGTTCTCAGCTTGGGGGGATTGTCACTTGTAATTGGTCAGCGATTGGAATGCATGCCAGACTGATTCAGAGTCATTAGCGCTAAACTGTTTTTCCAACTTTGCTGCATAGTTCCTCTTTCCAACGTTAATTTCTTTAGTCAGCTGGTTTCTAGCTGGATTATACAGGGCCCTGTCCCTGCTCTGATATGCGTCCTCCTTAGGTTGGCGAAGCTGCTCAAGTTTGTCAGTGAACCACGACTTGTTGTTATTGAATGTGCGAAATTACTTTGTTGCAACACACACCTTTTCACAGAAACTGATATAGGATGTGACAGTGTCCGTATATTCATCCAGGCTGCCAGCTGAATTTTCAAAGACCCTCCAGTCTGTGCAGTCTAAACAGCTTTGAAGTTCGATCTTTGCTTTATTAGTCCACTTTTTCACTGTAGGCTTCACGCATTTAAGTTCTTACCTGTACGTCGGTATTAAGTGAATTAAGCAGTGATCAGACAAGCCCAGGGTTACACGAGGTATAGCACGGTATGCGTTTTTTAGCGTAGTATAGCAGTGGTCTAAAATGTTATTTTCCCTGGTAGGACAGTCGAAGTGCTGCTTGTATATAGGGAGTTCGTGGTTGAGTTTAGCTTTGTTAAAGTCCCCGAGAATAATGAGGGGTGAGTCCGGGTGTTTTTTTTTCAATTTCGTTGACTTGTTCGGCGAGCATTAGCAGTGCGGCGTTCGTGTTAGCTTGAAGCGGAATATAGGCGCCAGCAAGAATGAATGATGCGAACTCACGCGGCGAGTAGAATGGCTTACAGTTCAAAAACAGCGACTCCAAATGCGGCCTGCAGTGTGTGCTGAGCTACTTGCCGTCCCGTACACCATTTTCTGTTGATATAGAAGCATATCCCACCGGCTTTTGTTTTCCCCGATAACTCCGTGATGTGGTCTGCTCGGTGAAGATGAAAACCCGGAAGCATGACGTACAGCATCACAAAGCTAAGTCTCCGTAAACCACATGGCGCCGGAACATCCGAAGTCTTTCCTGGTTCTTATCAGAAGATGAAGCTCGTCCATTTTGTTGGGTAGGGAGCGTACATTCGCGAGGTGGATCGACAGGAACGCCAATCTGCATCCTCTCTTGCAGAGTTTCACCTGGATGCCGGCTCGCTTCCCTCTGTGGCGTCGCCTACACCTCCATTCGCCGAAGACGCCGGTCCGGTGAGTAACTCGGGGAAAAAACTGAGCGGATTTGCGAAAGTTGGTGAAAGAAAGTTCGGAGTAGCCTCCTTGATGAGTCGTGTAATGTCTCCAAAGATGAACGAAAACCACAAAAATAATACTAGAGAGCGTGTAACCGAGGCGACCACACTGGGAGGCGCCATCTTGGATCCCTTGGCACCATAAGTATTTTTGACTTTTACCAAAGTTAAATAAAATATGTGAATGAGCTGAAGTCCTAAATTGCTTCACAAATTGAGAAGACTTGCAGTGATAGCCATCACACACAGTCAAATCAATTTGTTTAACTATATCATCACAAAATTTATTTATCAAAACTAAATAATTGGTTAAATTAGTTTCAAATTTAGTCAACAAGCTGATTCGTTTCACTCCACCAAGTGCAATTCGCAACTATTTTAAATCAACAATTAAATTGTCAACTCCATCCATCCATTTTCTACCGCTTATCCGAGGTTGGGTCGTTGGGGCAGTAACTTCAGCAGGGACGCCCAGACTTCCCTCATCCAGCTCTTCCGGGGGAATGCCGAGGCGTCCCCGAAAGACGTAGTCCTGGGTCGTCCCCGGGGTCTCCTCCCGGTGGGACGTGCCCGGAACACCTCACCAGGGAGGCGTCCGGGAAGCATCCGAATCAGATGCCCCACACACCTCATGTGGCTCCTCTCGATGTGGAGGAGCAGCGGCTCTATTCTGCGATCCTCCGGGATGACCGAGCTTCTCACCCTCTCTCTAAGGGAGAGCCCGGACACCCTGCGGAGGAAACTCATTTCGGCCGCTTGCATCCTGGATCTTGTTCTTTCGACCCACAGTTCGTGACCATCGGTGAGGGTAGGAACGTAGATCGACCGGTAAATCGAGAGCTTCGCCTTTCGGCTTAGCTCCTTCTTTACCACAAATACAAAGTCCGCATCACTGCAGACGCTGCACCGATCCCCTTGTCGATCTCCCGTTCCAGTCTTCCCTCACTCGTGAACAAGACCCCAAGATACTTGAACTACATCATCTGCAAAAAGCATAGATGCAATACTGAGTCCACCAAACTCCCCCTTCTACGCCTCGGCTGCGCCTTGAAATTCTGTCTATAAAAGTTATGAACAGAATCTGTGACAAAGGGCAGTCTTGGCGGAGTCCAACCCTCACCGGAAACGAGTCTGACTTACTGCCGGATATGCGGACCAAACTCTGACTCTGGTAGTACAGGGACCGAACAGCCCGTATCAGGGGGTTCGGTACCAGATACTCGAAGCACCCACCACAGGACTCCCCGAGGGACACTGTCAAACGCCTTCTCCACGTCCACAAAACACATGTAGACTGGTTGAGCGAACTCCCATGGACTCTCGAGGACCCAGCCGAGGGTGTAGAGCTGGTCCACTGTTCCACGGCCAGGACGAAAACCACACTGCCAGTCCTGTATCTGGGATTCGACTTCCCGACGGGCCCTACTCTCCAGCACCCCTGAATAGACCTTACCAGGGAGGCTGAGGAGCGTGATCCCCCTGTAGTTGAAACACACCCTCCGGTCCCCCTTCTTAAAAATGGGGACCACCACCCCAGTCTGCCAATCCAGAGGTACTGCGATGTTGCAGAGGCGTGTCAACCAGGACAGCCCCACAACATCCAGAGCATTTAGGAACTCTGGGCGAATCTCATCCACCCCCGGGGCCTTGCCACCGAGGAGCTTTTCAACCACCTCAGTGACCTCAACCTCAGAGATAGGAGAGCCCACTCAGAGAACTCAGACTCTGCTTCCTCATGGGAAGGCGTGTCGGTGGAATTGAGGAGGTCTTCAAAGTATTCACTCCACCGACTCACAACGTCTCGAGTCGAGGTCAGCAGCGCCCCATCCCCACGATACACAGTGCCGGATGGTGGACCAGAATTTTCTCAAAGCCGTCGGGAAGTCTTTCTCCATGGCCTCACCTAACTCGTCCCATACCAGAGTTTTTGCTTCAGCGACCACCAAAGCTGCATTCTGCTTGGCCAGCCGGTACCCATTAGGTGCCTCAGGAGTCCCACAGGCCAAAAAGGCCTGATTGGACTCCTTCTTCAGCTTGACGGCATCCCTCACCATTGGTGTCCACCAACGGGTTCGGGGATTACCGCCCGACAGGCACCAACCACCTTACGGCCACAGCTCCAGTTGGCCGCCTCTGCAATGGAGGCGCGGAACATGGGCCACTCGGAATCAATGTCCCCCGCCTCCTCCAGAACACGAGCAAAGTTCTGTCTGAGGTGGGATTTGAAACTCCTTCTGACAGGGGATTCTGCAAGACGTTCACAGCAGACCCTCACAATACGTTTGGGCCTGCATCTTCCCCCAGCATCGGAGCAAACTCACCACCTCTCTTCACCCGAGTGTCCAAGACATGCGGCCGCAAGTCCGATGACATGACCACAAAGTTGATCATCGAACTGCGACCTAGGGTGTCCTGGTGTGGACACTCTTATGCTTGAACATGGTGTTCGTTATGGACAATCCGTGAGGAGCACAGAGGTCCAATAACTGAACACCGCTCGGGTTCTGGACGGGGGGGGCCGTTCCTCCCAATCACGGTCTCACTGTGATTGCCCACGTGAGCACTGAAGTCCCCCAGCAGAACGATGGAGTCTAGCCGAGAAGTAAGTAGCTTAATTGAACGACAACCGGCTCATGTGCTGGCAGATTACCTGGCGCTCTGCCAAGCATTGTCTCAAGAATTTGATGACCCAGAGGCCGCAACCGGCTTATCTGCAGCCCTCACAGTTAAACAGGGGAGACTTGAGACACCCCAAGCTTATTAGTGACGGTTGCGGAAAGCGTACTTTGGGAATTTAAATGAGCCGAATATGGAAGGGGACAAAAATTTCAAAACACTGTCGAAAACCTACATCCAAACACCGGCCTCCAGCTGAGTGTAGCAGCGTGCCCGCCCACACTGTCCAGTGCCCAACTTTGTGAACTGCCCGCCAAAGATTTCGCTAAACAAAAACACCCTGCCTCGAAAGCACAAGACTCAGGTGTCTTCTTCACAAAAACGAACCACCGCAGTTGGAATTAGAGGGCGCTACATGCACCGCACATGTGACTGACCCAACGTTCTGGCGACAATCAAAAGAAGTAGTTTAATCCATACACCCAACCTCGGCCGGCGTACAACAATGGTCCTCGTAACCAACAACGCCAATTCAATGATGAATCAAAATCATGGAATGACCGCAACTCAATGTCAAAACAAGGTACACGCAACAACAAGCCTAAATCTGACTCGTCTAACCGAGACCCTAAAACGACTAGTAGCAACCGGGAAAAGGGCTCCCGAACTAACAGCTCCCAAAGGAAATTTAGTGCCGTGGCAGAAGAACTCCATGAGGTGCTCCGCAGCCTGTCCAAAGACAAAAAGCAGAACCCATTATTATGACTAGGCCTGACTGAGTCGAACAGGGCCACAGAGAACACGATAGGTCAACCAGGTAACCTCCGTTGTTCCCCTAATGACCTGCCAAATGCCTCTGTGACCCCGGCTGACTCCACGACGACCTCACCTCGCCATAACCGTAACGGACCACTTGGTGACGACCAATCCCTAGACCTCACTCCAATTGAATCCATCCCCCTGCTCATCGGCCAAGACCTGATCTGCCTAATCGTCCGACAAGACCCAGACGAGGCCCTTGACTCGCATGACATCATGCAACAAAATAAAGTTCTGCAATTCCGACAGCTTTTGGGTGAACTAACTAACTAAAGGTACTTCTCGGAAGTTCTAGTTAACCTTTACACTTGAGCATGAACTTCTCCGCAAAGCTCAGATTGAGCCCTCGGCAGACATCACTGTCATTCCACGGCGTGTTCAATCAACTGACATTGCTACAAGCCAGTGGCCGCAACCTTCAATTGCAACGCTGCGCGCTAACTATCCGCGCATTTTCAGTGACTAACACCGAGCTAAACACCTTAACTATGCTCCACTGGACAATTGGCCATGACTTTCGTTCATCCGGTCTACGCGTCTCCAATTGAATCCGTCCCCCTGCTCATCAGCCGTCCCCCTGCTCATCAGTCAATTAGTGGCACTTTGTGCCACTAATTGATTAAAAAAAATCTTCAGCTGTGGGCGCAGGTGCAACAGGCATTACCACCACCAACTTGGGAACTATCCTCAGACCACTGGAGGACGACGACCTGCCAGGCCGCACTCCTTCAAGTGACGACACCCGCATTGACAACAGAGTCCCCTGTAGCCACCTCACCAATGCTGAACCGACTTAGAGAACTTGACACGTTTCTCTGCCATCTTGTCCAACCACCGCATGAAGAGCGCTAACTGCCCCAATGTTGCTGGTGGGATTAATTTGCATGACTGCCCAACAGACGACGTCATCCTGGCCTTGTGGACGGACAAATCTGCAATTTCTCAGGCACTGTTTGACACCCTGCGACTTAAGCATCCTGACCTTCCATTAACGCTGAAAACGTTTCACTTTCCCGTTAATACCATCGTCTGCCGTCACTGCAGTGGCCATATGAGCCCTGAACCTCCAATGGAACCATTGCTCGTTAACTCACTGCTTCCTAGCATTCCCCAATTTGCCACATAAAACTTATGTAGGCGTGGATGTACTTGTCCGACTAGCTGTTCAAGTTGACACCATTAACAATGTTTTGTGGTCGCGCGCTAATAACAACGCCGCTAACCGTGTTTTCCAACCATTAAACCTTAAGCCGTGACAAAACATCCCAGACGCTTGCGAAGTTTTGAGCGAAGACGGAGTTATAGTAAAAGCGTCGACTGTTAACGGCCCTTTTCGAAAGGTCTCACGCGCTAACCAATCAGGAACCGGTGCTGTTGTAGACAAAGGCATCATTCGGCTATGGAATAGCACCTACTCAGCACCTCTCCGTCCAGTTCTAAAACCGAATGGTAAATGGCGGCCCACCATCGACTATCAAAAATTAACACTCAAATTCCCTTGTCATGCTGGCCAATGGCCCAGCTCGAACAATAACTTCCTAAAGTGAGTAATGCTAAATTCTTCACCTTGTCACAGTTTGGCAGGTCCTGTGCGTTTGCTTAAAAAGTCATCCAAAAATCAAATAGGACCTTGGATTATGCTATCAACCTATTCCTTTGCTGTTTGGATAACCCTCTATCTTCTGCTAAATTCAACATGTCCAAGAAAAAGGGACAATCTAACCTTGTATCCAGCCAGATGGAGTCAGCACATGCTATTCACAAGGGTACTGGACGATGGCCATGCCAGGCCACCCCCAGGTGGCCAGGAACAGGCTGTCACAGGCAAACCACTCCTGGGTGTTTTTAATCTCTTGCTGATACTTCTTTTGGCTGGTGATGTTGAACTAAACCCTGGGCCAGTGCTAGCTGGGCCTCCACCTCTGCTACCTGGTCCAACATCACTGCCAACTGGGCCTTTACCTCGAGCAACCGGGCTAACACCACTGCTAGATCAGCTAACATCATTGCTAGCTAGGCCTCCGCCGCTGCCGGCCGGGCCTCCGCCGCTGCCGGCCGGGCCTCCGCCTCTGCGTGCCGGGCCTCCGCCTCTGCGTGCCGGGCCTCCGCGGGCCGGGCCTCCGCCTCTGCGGGCCGGGCCTCCGCCTCTGCCGGCCGGGCCTCCGCCTCTGCCGGCCGGGCTTCTGCCTCTGCCGGCCGGGCTTCCGCCTCTGCAGGCCGGGCTTCCGCCTCTGCAGGCTGGGCCTCCACCACTGCTAGCTGGGCCTCCACCTCTGGTAGCTGGGCTTCCACCTCTGCTAGCAGGGCTAACACCTCTGCTAGCTAGGCCTCCTCCACTGCTGGCAGATGCGGAAGCTGGCAGCGTAAAGCTATATGCAAACATTGCCAATAAAAGAAACGGGGCTGCCAAACCCCGCAATACTAAAGCACCGGAAATGCAGGGTGTTCCAAACCGTTAATAACTCTAAATTAATATGGGACTAAACACGTAAACCAATTCTTTGTGCACACTTTGTGCACACTTAAATAAACGAAGCATTTTAACGAAAAGTGATCAGGTCAATCACCTTCTCACTGACTCAAATATTGACTTCCTCTGCCTATCTGAGATATGGCTCCATGAATCTTCGCCCTCAGCAATACTATCTGTGCCTGGTTATAAAATGTTTAGAAAAGACAGACAGGGTTCTAAGGGAGGATGTGTTATGATTTATGCCAAGGACACTTTTAATTGTAATGAAATACATGTTACAGATGAGAATGGATTAGAATTTCTTGGACTAACTGTTTCTTTGTCACAGCAAATGTATTTTATTCTTGTAGTTATTTATCAGCCTCCCTCATCAAATGCAGCTTTTTATGAAAAGCTGGAAATTTTACTGAAACAACTCAATCTTGCAAAAGAGGTGATAATAATGGGCGACCTAAATGTTAATTGGGAAGTTAATAAAGTTAGGAAAAAATTGAAAAGGGTTATGGATGATATGGATATGACTCAGGTAATTAATGGCCCTACGAGAATTACAAACTCCACCCGAACTCAGATTGATCTAGCTTTTACTCATAGTCCAGAAAGGATCTTGAAGCCATACAATATGCTCACATGATTGTCTGATCACAATCTTATAATGGTCACAAGAAAATTTAATAAAAAGCGCTTCAAACCCTTGGCCACGACTGAATCCTATAGGATACCAAAACATGAACAACAAAATTTCCAAGATTCTATCCAAGAAGTAAACTGGGATGTTTTACTCGCTGGCAAAAATTTAGATGAGGATTGTTCTAACTTTTCCAACAAAATACAAGAAATTATTATACAATTTATACGGATAATTAAACTAAAAGCTAGAAAGAATGGCCTTCCTTGTTTAAACACATTTATTCTGAAACTGATGAAAGAACGCGATCATTCCTTGAAGTTGTCGGTCAAATCAGGATACAATAGACACCGCTTTATTTCACTGAGAAATAGGGTAGTGAAAGAAATAGGAAAATCCAAAGCTGACTTTTTCATTACTGCTTTGAATAATGCGAAGGGAAATTAAAAAATAACCTGTAATTATATTAAAAAAAACTATTGGGTGATACACAAAATAACAAAACAAAACTAATGCAAATTAAATTAAATGGAAACATCCTGACGGAACCTCAAGTGATGGCTGATGCTTTTAACAACTACTTCATTGAATCTGTGTCAGAAATCTCTGCTAAGTTTGCAGTAAAACAAAGGAAGGAATACCCTGCATTGTCTGCAACGCAGTTCTTTACTATTACAAATATTACTGAGACCAAAGTTATCAATTTAATTCATTCACTCAAACCATCTAAGGCAAAGGATGTTTTTGGAATGGACACAAACATGCTCAAAGATCAAGGTTCAACTCTTGCTACTCCTATTGCCTCAATCATTAATCTTTCAATTTCATCTGGTCACTTTCCAAGGGCCTGGAAATCTGCTATTGTTATCCCTGTCTTTAAATCCGGTGACTCAACTTCTCTGAATAACTACCGACCTATAAGCATTCTTCCGGCCATTTCCAAAGTTGCAGAAAAATGGGTGTCAGAGCAGATTGTCCATTATTTAAACAGCAGCTCCCCCTCTCTCCACGCCATGCAGTTTGGTTTCAGATCCAAGCATTCCACTGAAATGGCTACATGCCTCTTCATTGAGAAAATAAAATCTTCTCTCGACAAGGGTGGAGTTGTAGGGGCGGTGTTCTTGGACCTCAGGAAAGCTTTCGATACAGTAAATCACTCTGTTCTTCTTACCAAGCTCAAAATTTAACTTCTCTCGCAAAGCTGTGAGCTGGTTTGAATCATATCTGCATGACCGAACACAATCTGTATCAGTTAACAACTGCAGATCAGAGTCTCTCTTAGGCTAACCTCTGGAGTCCCTCAGGGATCCATATTAGGCCTCCTTTTATTTAGTCTTTATATCAACGATTTGCCCACTGTTTGTTCTGAAGCAGAGTGCGTAATGTATGCAGACGACACGGTTTTCTTTGTTCATGGTCGCTCCAAATATACTGTTGCTGCTAAACTCACTAATACAATGTCCTGTGTCACAACTTGGTTTCAGGAGTGCTGTAGGCATGTCCATCCATCCATTTTCTGAGCCGCTTTTCCCCACTAGGGTCGCGGGCGTGATGGAGCCTATCCCAGCTATCATTGGGCAGGAGGCGGGGTACACCCTGAACTGGTTGCCAGCCAATTGCAGGGCACATACAAAGAAACAACCATTCGCACTCACAGTCATGCCTACGGGCAATTTAGAGTCTCCAATTAATGCATGTTTTTGGGATGTGGGAGGAAACCGGAGTGGCCGGAGAAAACCCACGCAGGCACGGGGAGGACATGCAAACTCCACACAGGCGGGGCCGGGGATTGAACCCCGGTCCTCAGAACTGTGAGGCTGACGCTCTAACCAGTCGGCCACCGTGCTGCTGTAGGCATGTATTTCACTAAAACAAAGTATCACCTGACCCCAAAAAATGCAAATTGTCAGCCAATACAAATATCTTGGGTTAATAATAGATTCACAGCTTTCCTTTAAAGCCCATATTGACAAATTGTGTAAAAATATCAAATTAAACCTCGCAAATTTTCGTGCAATTCGAAATGAAATGTCAACTGAAGCAGCAAAAATTTACTTACATTCAATGATTCTTAGTCACTTTAAATATTGCAAAACCAGTTGGTCCAATGCAAATGCAAAAAAACCATTGGAAGTTTTTTTTACAAACAAGTAATGAAAGTCATGGATAAAAAAACCAAGGCACTATCATCACTGTGCAATTTAAAAAAATACAGTCTTTTAAACTGGGACAGTCTTCACATATTTGCAGATTTAAAGTTTATTTGATAAAGTACTGCATGATTTGGCTCCAGCTCCTCTGTCTGAGTTCATCAGCCAAAGAAACAGCTCTGAGCGTGTCACTCAAGGCTCTATCAGAGGTGACTGTCTCATTCCTCTGCGCAGGAGCACTTTCAGTAAGTCAGCCTGGTCAGTGAGGAGCGCTGGTGAGAGGAACTCAGTACCTGAGGAGGTTAAACTGCTTACAACATACAAGGCCTTCACAAAAAAACTGAAAATGTGGCTAGTTAACACCTATAGCTGCCAACACTAAAAGACAAGTATGTTATGATGTTTTTTGTTGTTATGATCAAATGATTTGTGGTTTTATTCTATCTTAATAGTATAGTAAGTCTTTGATTATGTATCCTGTATTATATTGATTGTCTTGTAGATGTATTTTACTGCTTTTTTACATCATGGCCAGGGGACTACAGATGAAAACTCGCCTTCTGGCTAATTCTGGCTTTTTTAACCATGTGTACTTCATGTGTTTTATGAAATTGCATTGTCCGCTTTCAAATAAACTGATTAATAATCATGTCGATGTAGCTTCCGGCCTTTGGACCATTCCAGTGAATCCCACGGACCAACACATATTGGCTTTCACTGTTGGCCAACAAACAATACACATTCACCAGGTGTCCATTTGGCGACGCCAACTCACCGGCTGAATTCAACCTTTTCCTCAACAAGGCCTGTCCTGACGCTGTAGCATGACATCATGATGAGGAGCCCATCTCTGGATGCCCACCTGGCGGAAATTGACCACGTCCTATCCCAACTTGCTACCGCCGGGGCCAAAATATCCCTCCTAAAGGGACAATAGTGCCGCAAAAAGGTCAATTATGTCGGTCTCCTGATTGGCCCGAATGGCATTGGACCAGCCGTATTCAGGGCCTCCTAAACATAAGCGCTCCCACTCATGTGTCCAAACTTCACAGTTTTCTCAGTGTGCGTAATTATTCCCGGCAGTTCATCGAACACTTCGTGGATATCGCGCGCCCCCCTCACCGATCTCCTGAAAAAGAACACTCCTTTCGTTTGGGTTGACGAGCAAGAAGCCGCGATGCAGTCCCTAAAAGAGCGCCTGTGCTCCGCCCCATGTCTTGCCTGCCCTGACAGCAAAAAAGAATTCTTCCTCCAAGCAGGTTTTTTGGACCATTTCCTTAGCGCTGGTCTTTACCAAATGTACGACCGAGACAAGCGTGTTATCGCCTACGCAAGCAAAACTCTAAATGGTCCCGAGGTTAAATACTCGGACTGTGAAAAAGCCCTGCTCTCCACGGTCTGGGCCATCAAACATATCTCCAACTACACTGGAGGCCAAAAAGTGACCATTGTCACGAACCACCATCCGGTTACCTTCCTTCACAACCAACGCATCAGAGAAGGAACAGTCACCAACGCTCGTATCGCGTCCTGGCTCATGGCATTGCAAAGCTACAATGTTGAGGTCTGCTATGCTAAAAACTCCAGACTCCCCTTGGCAGCAGACTTGGCCGCCTGCCAAAATTGTCTGTATACAGACCCATCCGCAGAACCTCCCACCCCGGCATTGTCAATGACTGTTTTCACGTGCCATCGTTATTTCGATGAGAATGCATGCCACGACATGATAACAGCTTATGACCCATGCAATGTCGGTGACGTGCCGTGCAAACCACAACAATTCCAATTGGATCTGCACTCCTCCCAATATGCTGAAATTGCAGGCATCCTAATAACCTTAACCAAGTAGGTGGTTTTGTGTTTTACCGCTAAGGTTATCAGTACCGACTCAAACTACGCACGTCTTGCATTCACCTGCCACCTACCAAAGTGGCAACGTAATGGGTTCCTCACGTCGGGGCGAAAACCGGTCAAACACCGCAATCTAATCGTTACATGCAACCATCTAGTTAATTCGAACAACATGCAGGTCTACTGTAAGAAAGTCCGAGGTCACTCTCGTATTCCGGGACCTGATAAAATTATTAACGACTTAACTGACTCTTTCGCGAAGCAAGGTGCCTTCTTCCATGGCAGTTTGACGCCTCATGGCTTCCCACCCCACCCAACCCATCGGTGACTATAATCACACGCCGTCAAGCGACCTCCGCCGCACCTGCCGCCGCTCAGCCGCATGGTGACACTTCGTATGTGACACGCTAAAGACGTCAATGGCATTTTTTAACAGGGATGGGTGGGGGAGTGGCGTGTGCAGTTTATGTGTGATCGTCAAGCCTCTGGATAACTGCAATGAGGATTGGCACCCTGTAGAGGGCAACAATGCCTTGAGGTGAATATCCCTCCCTCAGAAGAAGAAGAGGAGGAAGGAGGGGGCGAACCAGCGGGGTAGAAGAGACAATGAGAAGAGACAAACATAAGGGCGGAAAAGAGAAAAAAACAAATGAAAAAAATCCTGGGAAAAAAAAAAAAAAGAAAAAAAAAAAACTTTCGTTACAAGAAATTTAATTCGCCAAGGCAAGAAAAATATTACTGTGACCGACAGGAATGACGCCTTAGATCATGCAGGGAATAAAGGATGATGCTCCGAGCCGATCGCACAAAATGCCAGCCCATACATATGGCGAGATGCTCTCGGCCGCTTGCTGGCTGATCATCTGCCAACCAGGATTTTAATAATCCGGAATCGTCAGAGCGTGAACTTCCTTTTGGATAGCCAGGCGAGCTTCCTCCATGAAGATCGACGATTTTTTTTAATATAAAAACAATTTAGTCCCAGTAGTTCACGTTACAATGTAACATCTGTTGTCAGTACTGATTTTAATTTTCCATTTCGTCCAGGAATTCAACACCCCCGAGTCGAACGTGTTTTAGGATTGCGAAGAAGAAAAGTCGTTTCTTTTTTTTTTTTTAACCCTTGCAAAACACATCAATAAAAAGTATTCCCTCGGGTTCTGCACAGGTTCTGCTTTGAGCAGAAGTAGTGACTGGTTTCAAGGAGAATGACTAATGTAAATTCTGTACATTGTAAAATATTTTTCTGTCAAAAGTACTCTCAGTGTTGTTTTATGTTCAGAAGTTTGAGATTTTCACTAAAGAAAATAAATATTGGTGTCAAAGTCATTGTAGTAGTAGTACCCGGAGAAAAGCCACGCAGGCACAGGGAGAACATGTAAACTCCACACAGGCGAGGCCGGATTTGAACCCAGCTTCTCAGTACTAGACTTGACACCGATTTTATCGGGGCCGATCGTTATCGGCCGATATTTAGCATTGTATGCTTATCGGCTTTAATGTTATAATTCTCCGATCAATGACATCATCAATGACGTCATCGATCGGCTTCGCGAAAGACATTTTCTCTGCGTCGCCGCGAGCTTTTGAATCCAAAAGCTAGTTTATTTTTAGCCTTGTCGCGTGTCTTTTGACGTAGTACTGTAAATATCTGACGTTATTTTAAAAATATATATATATAAAATAAACATGTCGGCGGTGTGGGACAGACAACACGTCGGAGACAGGCAACACGTAATGCTCGGATCAGACTACAAGACAAATTTGCTCTTTCACTGTCAGACTAATGCAATCAAATCGTGTATTCCGATACCACTGCATCTCGTTTTTTACAATCATTGGACTTTATCTTGTCAACTCAAATGCGACCGGATACACTTGTTACTGTGGCGACGACAACAAGAGTGGGGCGCGTCGACTTTGTATTATAAGGACAAAATGGGGAAAAACGTCTGTTGATGGTCACCGGTGCTCAGGACAGGAGACGACGTTCGTTTAAGGCTTGCTTGAGGTATGTTGACGTACTTTTAATACGATACGGCTCACAAGCAGGCAATAAAATGTTATTTATCCTAGCAAGCTCGTGTACCACGAACGGTTGGACGTAAACATGCCGCCGTTCTGTCGAATCATAGTATGATGACTTCACCCACACCGAAACCTTTTTCGGTGTGGGTGAAGTAATTTAATTAAAAATAAAGTAACTTAATTACAGTACGTTAGCACCCATTATTTCTGTCATGTAATGTTGGTTTGACCTGACTGATTAGAATACACGATCTGACTAGAGCAGTGATTTCCAACATTTATGGAGCCAAGGAACATATTTTACAATTGAAAAATCTCACGGCACACCAACAAACAAAAATGTCACAAAAAGTGTATACATTAATTACTGTATTTACTTCCTGTCACCTTATAGAAGACCATTCATTTGTTCTGTCTGTCACTATGCCTCACTGGCATAAATAGAGGAACAAGGATACATTATTTATTGTAAATATAATTTTTGGAGCAATTAAGTACACAAGTATATACAGTAAATGAACAGGTCATTTAAATAGACACATTCCTCTGTCTTGTGATCGGCTCGGTGATCGGTTATCGTTTTTTTAAACTCGCTGATCGGTGATCGACCCCAAAATCATGATCGTGTAACGCCTACTCAGAACTGTGAGGCAGATGTGCTAACCAGTCGTCCACCATACCGCCACTCATCATGGTCAATATTTAAAATAGTATGAAAGATGACACGAGTGATTGCTGCTTTGGTTGCGTCCGGTGGCCGAACCGCTAATGCTACGTAGCAATAGCACGTACATAGCAGCATGTAAGTGTGGTGGCAGCAGTGACAGGGTGTACCTATGATCGCATTTTATGCTTCCACATAATCACTTGCGTGGTATTTTTTGGAGAAACTCGTTGCTCGACAGACGGGCCTCTGTGGGAACTCGTTTTCTTTAAAGCTTAAAGGACAGTGTGTTGAGCGCAATGAGATGCTACCAAGTCCACAAAAAAAACTTGATTATAGAACTATGAACAATATCAAACTGATTTTGATGGATGTCAGTCTGCATAATGTGGTATTCATAAAATGTTGAGTGCATACCTCCACACCAGTTGTCCGTTGAAAGTGTTGAACCAGTGCAATGATACTGTTGAGGTGGTCTTGAATGGAGAACATGGACACTTTTTGTGCAGCTGCAATCTCAGTCATCTGGGAGCGCAACACAGTGTGTTTGTCTTTAATGGCCCTCAGTCTCTCCATCATCACAATTGAGCTCTCCTGCGGGCAAAGTGACAAGTGAAAACAGCTTGTCCCAACTAATTAATTATCAAATGCTACATAAAGTGGTTGAAAACCCCAATCAAAAGTAGAAGGCTAAAAATAACAACAATCTAGCTCAGTGGTTCTTATCCTGGTTAGAACACCGGAGGTTCGGTGAGTCAATCTCAGGCGGTCAGTAGAGATCAAGACATATGTGAGAGATCAAGACTCTGTGTGTGCGCGCGCGTGCGTGTCCGTCCGGTGCGTTCTATTCCATTCACGCCACTCATACAAACCCCAATTCAAAAATGTTGGGAAACCGGTGTGAAATGTAAATCTAAATAAAAACATACATATATATACATATATACATATATGGTAACATGGCAAACTGCCGCGAGCAGGTCAGGAATCTCAGATTAGCGCCGCACATTTCTGAAATATATCTAAAAGTTCACAACCCTTAGGTACCTGTATACAACGATACAATGTGATTTGTCTTTTTTATTTTTAAATACCTATGTATAATGCACTCTATCGACTTTTTGAAAATAATTTGGAGAAAATTTGCGCATTATTCACGAGAAATTACGGTACTTAAAAACAGGGAGTTACTTTTCAATCACCCTGTGTACACACACACACACACACTACGGACACAAGTTTGTCTACAAAACTCACCAAATTTGATTCAAGTTGAGGCAATTGTGTGGCTGCAGTAATGAAATAATCAGAGATTTTTCTCAAGGTTTATATATGGAGCCATTAACTTTTTCCCCACCACAGGTGCAATACACACTAAAGGAAATAGTATTTTTTTCCTGATTTTCCTCTGCTTTGCTAAGCTCCGCAACGGTCTTGAATAAAGGTGTGGTAGTTAAATATCACCTCATGGGAGAATCCATTCTCAGCAGTCCGGTTGATCAGGTCCAGCTTCAGGCGCTTCTCGATGACATCCAGGTCAGCTTCTGCTTTTGAAAACTGCAAAGACACTCTACTTAGATTTAAGCTTTGTTATATATAAATTGGCAGCTTTACATAACCACACAACCTTCCACAGAACTCACTTTTTAACATGTACCGTAATTTCTTGTGTATAATGCGCACCCATATATAATAGGCACCCCCAGTTGTCCTCAAAATTCTGGAAAACCTTTCTACTCATGTATAATGCATTTTGACAATGCATGATTTTGCTGCTCCCATATAATCAAAACATGAAGTATAATCTGTATTTTGTTAGTTTTTTTTTTTTTTAAATAATTCTGAAATTAAGCACTTAATTTTAATACATACTTTCTTATTTACTTGCTCTTATTTTGAAATTCACAGCCCTACTTTTATTTAGTAAATGAGAAAACACACAGTTGTGCTCATTTTTTAATTACCCAGGCCAAATTTGTAAGATGTGTACAATTCTTTAAAGAAAACACGAAGGACCAGATGAAACACATTTATTTGATGTGATTCAAATTAAACTGTCAAACATTGCAGAAAAGCATTATCATTAAACAAAAAAGCATAACCATAAAGAAATTAATGATGGTTCTTCAGTCATCACTCTCATTTAAAACAAAAACATGTTTCACAAATTCTGCCTGGGTATGTAAACTTATGAGCACAATTGTACATATATGCAGTCATATGTACCCCTGTCATATTGGAATGAAACTGTACAACTTTTTCATAACCTCTAGGGGGCGGTGGCATATTGGAATGAAAGTGTAAAGCTTTTTCATAACCTCTAGATGGCAGCATGCATTTATAAAATGGTAAAGTCTTTCATTTTCTCCGATACCAATGCATAATGCGCACAATTGACTTCTGACAATTTTTTTTTGGGGGGGGGGAAATGCACATTATACACAAGAAATTACGGTACTCAGTAAGACAGCTGTACTGAAGAGAGCTGGCACGTTTAGTACGACAGACACACTTCTGAAAATTAGATATCTTTAGCAAGAAGAGGGCGATACGGTGGACGACTGGATAGCACATCTGCCTCACAGTTCTGAGGTTCAAATCTGGCCTCGCTTGTGTAGAGTTTGCATGTTATCTTTGTGCCTGTGTTGGTTTTCTCCGGGTCCTCCGGTTTCCTCCCACATTTCAAAAACATGCATGGTAGGTTGACTGAAGACTCTAAATTGTCCGCAGGTGTGAATGTGAGTGTGGTTGTTTGTCTATATGTGTCCTGCGATTGGCTGGTGACCAGTTCAGAGTGTACCCCGCCTCTTGCCCAGAGTCAGCTGAGATAGGTGATACCCTAGTGAGGAAAATGGATGGATGGATGGATAGATAGCAAGAAGAGGAAACTGGGAAACGCACCAGATTGTTAAGACAGACAAGAAAAACAGACCTACAATGAGGTCCACAAATATTGGAACATCGACACGATTCTTATCTTTTTGGCTTGAAACACGACCACAATGGATTTGAAATGAAATGAACAAGATCTACTGATGACTCCACATCGCCTTGAAAGATACTTATTTTACAACACAGCACTGAAAAGCCAAAATCATAGGGTGTAACACGTTTAAGATACAGTGTAAGATACAGTGTTCCCCCTGTTATATAACGGTTCATCGTTCACGCCCCTGCTACATTGTGAATTTTTTCTGCGTTTCATTATGAGATTTTACAGTGTAATTACTGTAACGCCCTAGGCTGTGGTAAATGAAACCCACAGTTGCCGATGTGCTTTTCATTTTACTGAAAGCCAGGAGAACAGTAAAATAGTGAGCACACTCTTGCAGAAGCTGCTGTCAGCCACAGCTCTCACCCAGATACTTATAAACATAACATGCCACCCCACCAGGCCCCGCCTCTTAATGGAACATGGCTGTACACAGATTCTACAATAAATAGCGTTTTCTATGTTTTAGGCTCGATGTACAATGTGTTTAAAAAGTGTTTTATTATGATGAATGTGCTTCAAGAGTGTGGCCGGTCACATTTTGCCCCTATAATTTAGAGCTGAGTAAATTAGAGTAAATTACGCACGGCCAGTTAAACTTTACGATTTCTTTTTTTATTACATATTTTTTGTTGCTAACAGCTGCACAGTGTACCGGTAATAATTTAGTACCATGAGATTGACCATGAGAAAAATAAAATGATAGTTCGAAGGATAGAAAACAATTTTCCAAATAAGAGCAAAATAAATTTTTTCACTTTGTTAATTTATTCATGTCTGTTCCAATACTTTCGCTCACTTGAAAAGTCAGTGGGTTCAAACAAAAGGTGCTCTGTCCTGATGAATAAATTAATGAATAAAAGTAGCGAGCGACATTTGGATTATTGTAACGGAGTAAAAGCACCGTTACTTCTTAAAAGCAGAAGCAGCGAAAGTTTTTTTCTGGTCTCGTCAACTCCTGTGAGCCAAAGCAGGTCCCGAGCGCACAGGCTGAACGTCAAGCCTATGTCTGTAAGTATTCACCAGGTTTTCACACACTGTTGCTGGTATTTTTACCCATTCCTCCATGCATATCTCTTCTAGCCGACAACACTAACGTCAGGTGATTTTCACCCACACAAGTCTTGTCGTGATTTTCATTGTGTTGCTGCTGTCATTAATGCTTGGTTTGTTTCCCTCCTCCAGTCTATGTTTTTTTTTCCACAGGCATGTGTTTGGGTGATTTTCAGAGTAACATATTTTACGGGTGGAATTTACCCAGTGTGAGCATTTTGTGTGTTTAAATCAGGCGCTCTTTGCACATTCAGGCCGGCCACATTCTCTCCCCCATTTCATCCACAGCTGTCATCCTGTCACAGGCCTGGTTACTCTGGTATGCTAACAAGTGAGTAACATGTAGCTAATGTAAATTTATATCTCCAATCGTTAGTTATGCAGATTTCTTCTGTGGTATGACCCTTGTGGGGACCATGAATGCAAACAAAAGAGAGCGCCCACGTGATGAAAGAAAGAAAATCGCAAGCCAGACTCCAGTGCTTTTCACCAAAGAACTAACTTCGTGTGTCCTTCCTCCGTGACGCAGCTTCAAGACAGAAGCTTGTCCTAGTCTTGTCATCCATGCACACACAACCAAGTATTGGACTCACACAAAAGCCTGAAGTGATCAAAATTTACAACCAAACGAAAGGCGGTGTTGATACCTTCGACCAGATGTGTGTGTGCTCAATACAGCTGTAGAAGAAAACCCAAGAGGTGGCCACTGTGTGTGCAATATGGCATGATGAACGCTGGTGTGATAAACTCAAGGATCATACACAAGAAGAATGCCATGAAGAGAGGTGACATACAAATGGAGAGGGTATATGCAGGCTTTGGCAATGGCACTCATCAAGCCATGGGCAGAGGAGAGGCTCCCCTCTTCAAGTCTGTCACATCAGCTCAGAATCCTCATCTGCAGCGTGTGAAAAATTCCTACACCTGGGACTTATGCGAGCGAGGTTGGACCAGTGGCAGCAGAAAGCGGAGGTCCCTTTGAGAGGTGTGCTGACTGCGCCACAGGCTCGGACTGGAAGACACGAAACAGCTGTCATGTCTGCTGTCGACCAGTGTGTCCTCGCCATTACAACCCTGCCTTTACCGACTGCATGTATGGCATAAGGTAAGTCCAACAATTTGCATGTAATCCTTAATTAGTATTATGGCTATGAATAAACATCACTTAATGGTCATTTCCAAGGAAATTTATATAGTCAAAAAAATATGGTCATTTTTCCCCTCACAAAGTGCAATTATTTGTTTCTCTCTCCCGCAGTTGTCAATGATGCAGGAAGATTGTGCCTTCACCAGACAATGCTCACATATCCCAGAAATGGGTGGACTGAAGAACAAGTTGCCAGCTCCATTATTATTTTTTGTTTGGAAATTTTTCATTAAGGATTACCTCATTTTTTAAATATTTTTCTACCTTTTTAAAGGGTCCCCCCATGGTACCTTTTTTTTTATTTTATTTTATGTGATATTGGAATTGGGAAATTAAAGAACAGTACTATAACTTGGCATTCAGTGTTGTACTTTTAGATAAATTGATGAAAACTGTATTTTAACCGAGATATTATAATCGGGTAAAATTTACCCGTTAGTGATGGTGTTACTAATTTAACCTTAGCGTTCTAGGGCTAGAGCAGTGATGTTTTGGGCCTAGAGCAGTGATGTTTTGGGGCTGTCGCTGGGCAACAAAGACTTTCAACTCCCTCCAAAGATTTTCTATGGGGTTGAGATCTGGAGACTGGCTAGGCCACTTCAGGACCTTGAAATGCTTCTTACGAAGCCACTCCTATGTTGCCCGGGCGTTGTGTTTGGGATCATTATCATGCTGAAAGACCCAGCCACGTTTCATCTTCAATGCTCTTACTGATGGAAGGAGGTTTTCACTCAATATGTCACGATACATGGCTCCATTCATTCTTTCTTTTACACGGATCAGTCGCCCCAAAGCATGTTTCCACCCCAATGCTTCACAGTAGTTATGGTGTTCTTTGGATGCAACTCCGCATTCTTTCTCCTCCAAACACGACAAGTTGTGATTTTACCCAAACGTTCTATTTTGTTTTCATCTGATAATATGACATTCTCCCAATCCTCCTCTGGATCATCCAAATGCTCTTTAGCACACTTCAGACAGGCCCGGACATGTCTGGCTTAAGCAGGGGGACACGTCTGGCATTGCAGGATTTGAGTCCCTGGCGGCGTGGTGTGTTACTGACGGTTGCCTTTGTTACTTTGGTCCCAGCTCTCTGCAGGTCATTCACTAGGTTCCCCGTGTGGTTCCTGGATTTTTGATCACCGTTCTTGTGACCATTTTTACCGCACGGGGTGAGCTCTTGCGTGGAGCCCCAGATCCCCAGATGGGACAGCTGGCAAAAAAGACTGAGAAAGTTGAGGAATGCTCATCAAAGACCTGTTTGGAACATCCCACAGGTGAACAGGCTAATTGGGAACCGGTGGGTGCCATGATTGGATATAAAAGGAGCTTCCCTGAATTGCTCAGTCATTCACAAGCAAAGATGGGGCGAGGTTTACCTCTCTGTGAACAAGTGCGAGAGAAAATAGTCGAACAGTTTAAGGACAATGTTCCTCAACGTACAATTGCAAGGAATTTAGGGATTTCATAATCTACAGTCCATATCACCACCAAAAGGTTCAGAGAATCTTGAGAAATCACTGCAAGCGGGAAGGCCAAAAACCAACATTGAATGCCCGTGACCTTCGATCCCTCAGGCGGCACTGCATCAAAAACCGACATCAATGTGTAAAGGATCTCACCACATGGGCTCAGTAAATACAGTTCGGCGCTACATCCGTAAGTGCAACTTGAAACTCTACTATCTAAAGCAAAAGTCATTTATCAACAACACCCATAAACGCCGCCACCTTCTCTGGGCCCAAGCTCATCTAAGATGGACTCATGCTAAGTAGAAAAGTGTTCTGTGGTCCGACGAGTCCACATTTCAAATTGTTTTTGGAACTTGTGGACATCGTGTTCTCCGGGCTAAAGAGGAAAAGAACCATCCGGACTGTTATGGACGCAAAGTTCAAAAGCAAACATCTGTGATGATATGGGGCTGTGTTAGTGCCAATGGCATGGTACCCTACACATCTGTGAAGGCACCATTAATGCTGAAAGGTACATACAGGTTTTGGAGAAACATATGCTGCCATCCAAGCAATGTCATTTTCATGGACGCCCCTGCTTATTTCAGCAAGACAATGCCAAACTACATTCTGCACGTTACAACAGCCTGGCTTCGTAATAAAAGAGTGCGGGTACTAGACTGGCCTGCCTGCAGTCCAGACCTGTCTCCCATTGAAAATGTGTGGCGCATTATGAAGCGTAAAATACGACAACGGAGACCCCGGACTGTTGAACAGCTGAAGCTGTACATCAAACAAGAATGGGAAAGAATTCTACCTACAAAGCTTCAACAATTAGTGTCCTCAGTTCCCAAACGTTTATTGAATGTTGTTAAAAGAAAAGGTGATGTAAGACAGTGGCAAACATGACCCTGTCCCAGCTTTTTTGGAGCGTGTTGCAGCCATAAAATTCTAAGTTAATGATTATATTTGGTCGAACATGATTTGCAAATCATTGTATTCTGTTTTTATTTATGTTTAACACAACGTACCAACTTCATTGGAATTGGGGTTGTAGATGTACAATTTTATATACAGTGGGTACGGAAAATATTCAGACACCCTTAAATTTTTCACTCTTTGTTATATTGCAACCATTTGCTAAAATCATTTAAGTTCATTTGTTCCTCATTAATCGACACATAGCACCCCATATTGACAGAAAAAAACAGAATTGTTGAAATGTTTCCAGATTTATTAAAAAAACGAAAAACTGAAATATCACACAGCCATCAGTATTCAGAACCTTTGCTCATTATTTAGTAGAAGCACCCTTTTGATCTGATATAGCTAAGTGTCTTTTGGGGAATGATGTTTTTCAATAGGCTTTACACGATCAGGATTTACAATATTCATTTACATAATATATTTAATATAGGCGGCACGGTGGACGACTGGTTAGCACATCTGCCTCACAGTTCTGAGGTTCAAATCCCGGCTCCGCCTGTGTGGAGTTTGCGTGTTCTTGATTGGAAACGCTGAATTGCCCTTAGGTGCGAATATGAGCGCGAATGGTTGTTTGTTTCTATGTGCCCTGCGATTGGCTGGCGACCGGTTCAGGGTGTACCCCGCCTCAGAATCAGAATAATTTTTATTTGCCAAGTATGTCCAAAAAAATACACAAGGAATCTGTCTCCGGTAATTGGAGCCGATCTAGTACGACAACAGACGAAGATAGCTGGGATAGGCTCCAGCAGCCCACGACCCTAGTGAGGATAAGTGGTAAAAGAAAATGGATGGATATTTAATATATAATTTACAATAAATAATGTATCTTTGCTCATCTTTTTATGCCAGTGAGGCATCATGACAGACAGAATAAATGAGTGGTCTTCTATTAGATGGCAGGAAGTAATGAATGTATCCACTTTTTGTGACATTTTTGTTTGTTGGTGTGCAGTGAGATATTTCAATTGTAAAATATGTGCCTTGGCTCCATAAATGTTGGAAATCACTGCACTAGTCAGATCATGTAGTCTAATCAGTCAGGTCAAACCAACATTACAGAAATAATGGGTGCTACGTTACTGTAATCAAATTATTTTATTGTAATTAAATTACCTCACACACACCAAAACATTAGAGCATGATTTGACAGAACACCTGCTTACAAAAGTTAGTGCTAGCATAGAAACCATAGAGAGCCCCGCGTAATAAGCAAGGTTTTCGCAACCATCAATGTAGAGTCTATGTGTTCACATTGGAAACGTATCTCGGTACGTACCATTCCCTCAAGGTTTTCCACCGTCGTCTGCATGTTGAAGTAGTAGTTTGTCTCGTCCTTCTTCTTTTGCTTCTTATTCTTCTTCGGCGGTTTGCAATTGCAAGTTATATCCGCGTTATTAGAAAACCCACACGATTTCCAGGCAGGACGCGCCCTGCTCCAATATTACAAGCTCCTGGACACGCACCACTGCACTATGATTGGCTACTATATCCCAGTAGAACACGCCCTAACCCAGCCTAAGAGCCTGTTTCTGATCCTCTGTGATATTACTTTGATATTTTGTACTTGGACGATAGTGTGACAAAGAGATTTCATTCCTTCTAATAGCCTAAACCGCCCTAAACTCAAAACCCCATAACAAACCTCAGTCTTTTAGCCAACGTCCAGTTGATCCATCGAAAACATTTAGCCAGCTCGCTGTGACTGCCGTCTCTCCGCGCACACTCATGAAATCCCGCACACACACAACCCGAGATTCACTCGTAACACACTAAAATACACTTGTCCACTTATTATTTTCCACATCATGCTCATACCGTACACTCCATCCCAGACAGCAACTTGCAGACCATTCATTCAAACTCCATGTGCAGCCCGAAGCGGACCGGAAACGCCCCGACCTACATCAAAACCTCTTCGACCGGTTTGGAAAGGCACCTTAACACAACCGCGGCTCCACAAAAGAGTTAACAGCCTCCTTTATCCAAACACCGAAGCGTCTTCTGACAACCAAAATGTACGGTACTGTTTTCAGGCTGCTTCCCCGGGTACGTAGAGCCGGTCCGCTCTGTACACCCGGAAGTAGAATGCCACGACGCAACCCTGTTGTGATCACATCCGCCCAGCACACGCGTTAATTTATCCATCCATACATCCATACATTTTCTGAGCCGCTTCTCCTCACTAGGGTCGCGGGCGTGCTGGAGCCTATCCCAGCTGTCATCGGGCAGGAGGCGGGGTCCACCCTGAACTGGTTGCCAGCCAATCGCAGGGCACATAAAAACAAACAGCCATTTGCACTCACAGTCATGCCTATGGGCAATTTAGAGTCTCCAATTAATGCATGTTTTTTGGGATGTGGGAGGAAACCGGAGTGCCCGGAGAAAACCCACGCAGGCACGGGGAGAACATGCCAACTCCACACAGGCGGGGCCGGGGGATTGAACCCGGGTCCTCAGAACTGTGAGGCTGACGCTGTAACCAGTCGCCCACCGTGCCGCCGTTAATTTATCTATTATTTAATTTATCTTCCAGTATATCGAGTGCATACCTATGTATACACACAATAGTTATACCTTTTTTATTTATGTAATAAATATAATGGGTACCCTTTAAAGCGCTTTATCGATGTTAACATAAATATTAATATAATGATATTTATTATAGTTCTAGGGTTTTCTTTATATTCTGTACACAATTAATAAGTCGTATCACACAGAATATTCGTATCATTCACACTTACTCCACGTTTTTTCCCCAAATCTCATGCAAGCCTTTTTTTTCCCAAATAGAGCTCCATGATTTGTTACTTAATTTCCTCACAACTTGATGACGCTCGGCTTCAGATTAGTGTCGATGAATAACGACTGGGAGTTGAACCCTCGTATCCATAAACACACCAACAGATCCACCTCTGCCCCGCCTTAAATATGTATTCCACTGCCTTATCCTGTCCCAAAGCGTCGTTGTGATTACTTAATCCCAATAACCGTGTCAGCTATCTTTGGAGGCCTCACATGGACCTCTGACCTCACTTCTCTCACAGACCACGCTTTCACTCTCTTTCTGCTAAATGGTAACCTGGCCAGGTTGTATGCAATTGATAACTAAAGACTATGCACTATTGTACTCACAGGGCGACGTGACTTGCTAATATATGGCCTGACTGACATCAAGCGGTTATGCGAGCTCAAACATTCGCACAAATGCATTCGTTCTGAAGCCAAGCGCACACCCCCTGTCGAGCATACTACCAGTAACACTTTGTTTCCTTCGTCGGAAACTCTCATTTGACTACATCGCATGTCTTCCCATTCATCCAGGATGGTAATCCCCTCTTTCACTCTTCATCTACAACCCCAATTCCAATTAAATTGGGACATTGTGTTAAACATAAATAAGAACACAATACAATGATTTGCAAATCATGTTCGACCAATATTTAATTGAATACACCACAAAGACAAGATATTTAATGTTAAAACTGATCAACTTTATTGTTTTTAGCAAATAATCATTAACTTAGAATTTTATGGCTGCACCACGTTCCAAAAAACCTGGGACAGGTGCCAAAAAAAAGTTCAGGAATGCTCATCAAACACCTGTTTCCTTCAGGTGAACAGGCTAATTGGGAACAGGTGGGTGCCATGATTGGGTATAAAAGGAGATTCCCTGAATTGCTCAATCATTCACAAGCAAAGATGGGGCGAGGTTTACCTCTTTGTGAATAAGTGTGTGAGAAAATAGTCGAACAGTTTAAGGACAATGTTCCTCAACGTACAATTGCAAGGAATTTAGGGATTTAATCATCTATGGTCCATATTTTCATCAAAAGGTTCAGAGAATCTGGAGAAATCACTGCATGTAAGCGCCAAGGCCGAAAACCAACATTGAATGCCTGTGAACTTCGATCCCTCAGGCGGCACTGCATCAAAAACCAACATCAATGTGTAAAAGATATCACCACATGGGCTCAGGAACACTTCAGAAAACCAATGTCAGTAAATACAGTTTTGTGCGACATCCGTAAGTGCAACTTGAAACGCCGCTATGCAAAGCAAGAGCCATTTATCAACAACACCCAGAAACGCCTCTGGCTTCTCTGGGCCTGAGCTCATCTAAGATGGACTGATGCCAAGTGGAAAAGTGTTCTGTGGTCCGACGAGTCCACATTTTAAATTGTTTTGGGAAATTGTGGACGTCATGTCCTCGAGGCCAAAGAGGAAAAGAACCATCCAGACTGTTATGGAAGCAAAGTTAAAAAGCCAGTCTCTGTGATGGTATGGAGCTGTGTTAGTGCCAATGACATGGGTAACGTACACATGTGTGAAGGCACCATTAAAGCTGAAAGGTACATACAGGTTTTGGAGAAACATATGCTGCCCTCCAAGCAACGTCTTTTTTATGGACGCCCCTGCTTATTTCAGCAAGACAATGCCAAACCACATTCTGCACGTGTTACAACAGCAAGGCTTCGTATTAAAAGAGTGCGGGTACTAGACTGGCCTGCCTGCAGTCCAGACCTGTCTCCCATTGAAAATGTGCGGCGCATTATGAACCGTAAAATACGACAACGGAGACCATGGACTGTTGAACAGCTGAAGCTGTACATCAAGCAAGAATGGGAAATAATTCCACCTACAAAGCTTCAATAATTAGTGTCCTCAGTTCCCAAACGTTAAGTGAATGTTAAAAGAAAAGGTGGTGTAACACAGTGGTAAACATGACCGTGTCCCAGCTTTTTTGGAACGTGTTGCAGCCATAAAATTCTAAGTTAATGATTATTTGCTCATAATAATCAAGTTTATCAGTTTGAACATTGAATATCTTTTCTTTGTAGTGTATTCAATTAAATATAGGTTGAACATGATTTGCAAATCATTGTATTCTGTTTTTATTTATGTTTAACACAACGTCCCAACTTCATTGGAATTGGGGTTGTAGTACTTTTAAACTTAAACCATAACAAATTTGGACGAGGAATTCAAAGCTCCACTCGACACAGACCCCTCCGCACCGTTCACCTTCTGCCGCAACTGCTATCGCTTTTGGTGACACCGCGCGGCCGCCAGGTACACACGTGAGAAGACGCTCACCTTATTGCCGGCGTGGGACCTCGTCGGCCCTGCGGTGAAGTTGACCGGCAGCCAGAACAATGAATCAGAATCAGAATAATTTTTATTTGCCAAGTAAACCAAGATGGCGCCTACCAGTGTGGTCGCCTCAGTAACGCGCTCTCCAGTATTGTTTTTGTTTTTGTGTTTTTCGTCCGTCTTTGGAGACCTTACACGACTCACTTACACAAGGGGAGACCTGCTAACCATCAAGGAAGCTACTCCGGACTTTCTGTCACCAACTTTCGCAAATCCGCTCAGTTTTTTCCCCGAGTTATTCACCGGAGCGGCGTCCGTGGTTTTCGGCGCATGGAGACGGAAGCGGCGCCACAGAGGGAAATGGGCCGGCATTCAGGTGAAACTCCACAAGAGAGGACACAGATTGGCGTTCCCGTCGATCCACCTCGTGAATGTACGCTCCCGACCCAACAAAATGGACGAGCTTCATCTTCTGTTAAAGACCAGCAAAGACTTCGGACGTTCCGCGGCCATGTGCTTCACGGAGACCTGGCTTTGCAACGCTGTACCCGATGGCGCAGTCATGCTTCCCGGCTTCCACATTCATCGAGCGGACCGCGACATGGAATCATCGGGGAAAACAAAGGGCGGCGGGATATGCCTCTATATCAATGAAAAATGGTATACGGACGTCACGGTGCTCAGCACTCACTGCAGCCTGCATTTGGAGTCGCTATTCTTAAACTGTAAACCATTCTACTCACCACGTGAGTTCGCATCATTCGTCCTGGCTGGAGTCTACATACCGCCTCAAGCTAACACAAACGCCGCACTGCTAACGCTCGCCGAACAAGTCAACCTCATTATTCTCGGGGACTTTAAAGCTAAACTCAACCACGAACTCCCTAAATACAAGCAGCACATCGACTGTCCTACCAGGGAAAATAATACTTTAGACCACTGCTACACAACGGTAAAAAACGCATACCGTGCTATACCTCGTGCAGCCCTGGGCTCGTCTGATCACTGCTTAATTCACTTAATACCGACGTACAGGCAAGAACTTAAATGCGCGAAGCCTACAGTGAAAACAGTGAAAAAGTGGACCAATGAAGCAAAGATTGAACTTCAAAGCTGTTTAGACTGCACAGACTGGAAATTCAGCTGGCAGCCTGGATGAATATACGGACACTGTCACATCCTATATCAGTTTCTGTGAAGAGGTTTGTGTACCAACAAAATCATTTCGCACATTCAACAACAACAAGCCGTGCTAAACTTAAGCAGCTTCGCCAAGCTAAGGAGGACGCATATCAGAGCGGGGACAGTGCCCTGTATAATCGAGCTCAGAAACCAGCTGACGAAAGAAATTAACATTGCATAGAGGATCTATGCAGCAAAGTTGGAAAATCAGTTTAGCACAAACGACTCTAAATCAGTCTGGCATGCATTCCAATCGCTGACTAATTACAAGCGACGATCCCCCCAAGCTGAGAACAATAGCACACTAGCCAACGACTTGAATACCTTCTACTGCAGATTTGAAAAGGACAGTTTCACACCACACACCCACCCGGCCGCACCCCCGACCACAATCACACCTCTGACTTCTGTGTTAACCATCCATGAACAGGATGTGATACGCATCTTCAAACAACAAAAGATTAACAAAGCGGCAGGCTCAGACCATGTATCCCCATCCTGCCTCAAAGTCTGCACAGACCAAGTCCTGTTTTAATTCCTCATTTTAGAAAACAAGTTTTGGAGATTGTAATATGAAAGCTACGGCTAGGCTACTCATGTGGACTGAATGATTGGCAACAGTTGAGAAATCCCATTTGGAGGTGTCGCCCAGACCACCATCGGAGCTGGTTCTGGCCGCCAAAGGCGGGAATGTAACGAATATCCGACCTCCACATAAACACAAATACTGACCTATTTCTTTGGACAAGACCCCCATGTCACTGGATGTCTTTGTCAAGTTATATTGACACTTAACCAGATATAGCTCAGTCTTTCCCCCTCCTAAAACTTAAGAAAGACGAGGACTTCACCGTGGAGATACGCAGGATGACCCAGAAGATCTGCAAGTCTCCTCATGACCCCCACAATGTGACCGGGCGAAGGAATTGATTGACGACTGTTGAACAATGGAACAGACTTTCTTTTATCAGCTCTCCAGATGCCGGTCAGCAAACGCAGAAACAGGCGTCGCGTGTCACCGAGAGGACATGTTTCTCATCCAGTGTCATTAATGGAACATGGTCTCCCAGTGGTGATCAAAGACATTGCCAGTTGGACTCCTTGTGATTGTGTACCTTGTGGTGGAAGTCGACAATAAAATAACACCAAACAAAAACAAACCTCCATGAATATTCTAAATGTATACCTTGACGTCTGTGTCAGTGTTGATTCTACAGGCCTGACTATGAGACTACTTGAGAAGAACTGTACCACTGGGTTTGAAGCCAAACAGTACAAAATGGTGTTGTATTGAATAATAAGTAGTTGATTTGCCAGAACTAAAGTTGAAGCAATCATTTTGTATGCTGGACCTCTGCGTGAGACAGTTTCAAAGTTGTAAATTGTTTATTTGAAAATGTGTTGAGTTTCCACCCATCCTTAGAGTGTGACTCATCCATATAGAATTAAATTTAACATGGAAACGCGAGTCAATTAGTGTCCTCAGTTCCCAAACGTTTGATTGAATGTTGTTAAAAGAAAAGGTGAGTAAAACAGTGGTACAGTGGATAGTGTCCCATCTTTTTTGGAACGTGTTGCAGCCATAAAATTCTAAGTTAATGATTATTTTCTAAAAATAATAAAGTTAATCACTTTGAACATTAAATATCTTGTCTTTGTAGTGTATTCAATTAAATATAGGTTGAACACGATTTGCAAATCATTGTATTCTGTTTTTATTTATGTTTAACACAACGTCCCAACTTCATTGGAATTGGGTGTGTAGAAGATCCATCCATGCATCCATTTTCAACACCGCTTATCCCGTTTTTAGGTTCGCGGGGCACTGGAGCCTAACCCAGCTGACTTTGGCTGACGCCAAGCGCGTGCAAAATCCTCTCGGACCCTCCGCACCCCGGTCACCAGGTCTTCCAGCTCCTTCCCTCAGGTAGGCGCTACCAATCAATGCAAACTAGAACTAGTAGACATTCCAACAGCTTCTTCCCTCTTGCGATCAACTTCTTAAACACCTAACCTATAATTCCATTAGAACAAGATGGCAATTTTTTGACTTGAGTTCGTTGTTACATGTCTGTGGGGCCAATTATGTATTACTTGTGCACTCACTGTAGTTGTCTCGCCATGCTGCACTATTTGCATATACTGGCCACTCATGCCAGAGTAGCATCTGCTCCATTTGCACACTGATTGAGGAGTATCTGTAACATTTGCACAACCAACATTGTCCCAGATTATCGCACTACTCGTCACTTTAAACTGCATACACTCCTTGAAGTCTTGGCGCCCTTTGCACAATGGTCATTGCACCGGACTATTGCAATATTAGTCATTCGAACTGGTCTAAGTGCTAGAGGACTCTGCATCTTTTTGCACAATTGTTTTTTGTCAATGTTTTTATGTCTCCAAAGTGTTCTGTAAATTGACTGTCTGTTGTACTAGAGCGGCTCCAACTACCGGAGACAAATTCCTTGTGTGTTACTTGGCAAATAAAGATGATTCTGATTCTGATTCTGGACGAAGGGCGGACTATACCCTGAACTGGTCGCCCATCAGTCGCAGGGCACATATAGACATGGACAACCATTCGCACTCACATTCACACCGTCACTGAGTGGGAACTGAACCCACGCCCGCACCAAAGTCAGGCGAGTGTACCACTACGCCATCAGTGACAGATATAGAAGGTTATATACACTTTTCAGAGGACAGACCAAAAAAATAAATAAATAAATAAATACAAACATGAAAATAGTTCTCACCACTAGCTTTATGGAGCTTCAAGAATAGCTTGGGATATGTCTTTGAAGTTCAGAAGTTCCTGAAGCCTCTTTATCAGGTCTGTGATGGAACCCTCTGCAGAGAGTCTGGTGAAGAAGGAGTTAAGCCGAAAGGCGAAACTCTCAATTTACCGGTCGATCTACGTCGATCTACATTCCTACCCTCACCTAATGGTCATGAGCTGTGGGCCTGGGAACGCCTCAGGATCCCCCCGGAAGAGTCTGGGCTTCCCTGCTAAAGCTACTGCCCCGCGACCAGACAATGGATCGATGAATGGATATTGCTAGAGTGTAATTGGAATCACTTTTCAGAAGGTTAGATTTTTGGTTCATAACTGTAATAGCACATTAACTGTCTTGTTAAATTGCAAAGACCATTCCAGTGAGCCCACAGGAAGAATAATATGTGGTAATATTAAGATGTTGTGTAAATCAATATGAATTACACATAAGAGTCTGTCATGATATCGTTTGGGAAAAACTGTTTCACCGTTACTGCTTTTATTGACAGGATATTGCTGTTGAGACTTTAATCACCTTATAATATGAATGCACTGCTGTATATTATACAGTATGCAGTGTATATTCTAACAATAAAAAACATGATATAAGTTTCTTCATTTTACCTTCTTATATGAACACAGAAAACATCTGTATTGGTCAATTTATAATAAGAGCATGACATTGTAAAAGACATTGCTACTACTTGTACTGTATTTATTTTAAACACATGTATATTTAAAATGTTTACTTTTTTGTCCGACAATTCACTGGAGACTATCCATGGTATATCGACAGTATCTGCCTCAGCAGTGTTTGGAAAGTCCAAGAAATCTAGCTGATTTAATATTTGCTTTGTGTTCACTTCCTCTTTTATTTTGTAAATGTCTCTCCTCTTATTTCAGGTAACTTTCCTTTGCTTGATACTTTGCAAAGTTTGTTGTTCATTACAGTTTTTCCTCACTAAGAGTGTCTTAATGTTCATGGTTGTAATCAGCTTTTTACTCTTTGAGTTATTTTGTTTTGGACTTTTTAACTACACAATATATTATTTGAACTTTGTCGCTTATGTGTTGTGAATTGTGCATTTTGTTTAAGACTTGTTTCGGTTGGGACAGTGTTCTAGATTCTAACTTCCTTAGTCTGTAACTGGATTATCAAGGAATAACTGTGTCTGAGTTTGTTCCATTACAATATTATGGTAGCTTTTAAAAACTGGGGTTTAAACATAATATACCAATGTTGAATGCTCACAAGGCTGCCCTTTGTCACCGATTCTGTTTATAACTTTTATGGACAGAATTTCTAGGCGCAGCCAAGGCGTAGAGGGGTTCCAGTTTGGTGGCCTCAGTATTGCATCTCTGCTTTTTGCTGCTGATGTGGTTCTGTTGGCTTCATCAAGCCGTGACCTCCAACTCTCACTGGAGCAGTTCGCAGCTCTCAATTTACCGGTCGATCTACATTCCTATGCTCACCTATGGTCACGAGCTGTGGGTCGTGACCGAAAGAACAAGATCCCGGATACAAGCGGCCGAAATGAGTTTCCTCCGCAGGGTGTCTGGGCTCTCCCTTAGAGATAGGGTGAGAAGCTCGGTTATCCGGGAGGATCTCAGAGTAGAGCGGGTGCATCCCACCGGGAGGAGACCCCGGGGACAACCTAGGACACGCTGGAGAGACTACGTCCTTCGGCTAGCCTGGGAACGCCTCGGGATCCCCCCGGAAGAACTGGATGAAGTGGCCTGGGGAGAGGGATGTCTGGGCGTCCCTGCTAAAACTACTGCCCCCGCGACCCAACCCGGATAAGTGGTAGAAAATGAATGGATGGATGGATGGATAATGCTCACAACTTTATTTTTGTTTTGCTTTTTGCAGAAACAAGAAAGATTTCAAAGACAAAACATGACACAGACTGCTTGGACAGCAAAAGAGAGAAGTTGTCATGTTCCTATTGTACAGCTATATGAAAACTCTAATACTAACAGTGCTTATTACTGCATTGTAAACAATTAGATATGCTCATCAATTCAAATCTTCTCTCAGCACAAGACGAAAACAGCACCTAACAAAACAGAAAAATACTGTGCCTATAAACAGTTTCACACTTCGAATTACTCAACCATTAACTTCATAACATGAAATGTGCAAATTGTCACATCAATATCAACATATGCAAACCATAGCTTTTGTCCTTGGTTACCTTGCCAGTGTGCAAAGTGCATAAATACCCGCATATCACTTTATCTATCAGCATGATAAAACACAGTCCTTATATCGCTGTGGCATCACCACTGTGTGACCAGCTCGGGTTGTGACACGGGTGTATGTCCTGCTCTGGCAGTGTGGGGGACAGAAACAGTCCCTAAACCTTCATATCCCACAGCCAGCCTGTGGCTGACTGCGGATATTGATCTCAATATCAATGGGGTCAGTGAAAGTCACTCCAGGTGCACACTTAAGGTGTCTGCGATTTCTCCTTATGACACCTCCCGAGTGCAACTGAACCTCATAGGACCTCCCATCAGCTGGCTTCAGCACCCTGCCTAATCTCCAGACAGTGTTGGGTGGGAGTGGCTGTATCCTCACACAGTCACTTATGGTAAGTGTGTCCAAGTCTAGCTAATTTGTTGTAGTATGTACTCTGACATTCCTGTTTGTTTTTCAGATTCTGGCTGATCCGGACAACGTTTGGTCTTAGCAGGCTTTGTTGGCAGCAGTGTTTTGGTACAGCGACTGAGTAGTCACTGTGATGGACTGCTATCCAGGCCCTGTGACGGTGTGTTGCGGTGGTCAAGAAGAGCAAGATAAGGATCCTGTCCAGCTACTTTGGCTTTGATGAGAAGTCTTTTTACTGTCTTCACAGCTGATTCGGCTTTGCCATTGCTCTGTGGGTAACCCGGTGATGAAGTCACATGCTGAAATCCCCACTGTTTACTGAAATTTTCAAAATCCTGGGAATGCATATTGTGGGCCACTGTCTGATATCACTGTGTCCGGAATACCTTGGCGGGCAAAATGAACCTTCAGTTTTCTTATCATGGTGGTAGATTTAGTATCTGCCATAGAGTATATTTCCCAAAAGTTTTAGAAATAATCCACAGTGATGAGAGACTTTACTGTCAAACACAAACAGATCTGTGCTCACCTGCATCTCATGTGACTTTAGTGTCTCTTTTTGTGGTTTGTTGTCCATTGATCTGCAGATGTCACACTATACATGACCAGCCAATAGATACACTCCCTAGCTCTGCATAGGCACCCTTCCACAGCCAGATGTGATGAGTGTAATCGGCTTGTGATGTCTGAGCTCAGTGCATCCAGAATGATGGCACGTTCAACCCGGAAGACTATTCCATCTTGGTGGCTTAGTTTCCTTGCAATGCGAAGTAAGGCCTGATTTCACTCAGTACCTGAGACTAGTCTTTGGGACATTTCTGGGTCATTGTTTTAATGAAAAGATGCAATGTCTTGTCTTTGTCTGTGGCAGACTGTATGTCATGTAGTCTGTCTGAAGAGATTGGTAAGTGTTGCACCATGTTTACCATCTTTACTTCGCTTTCACAGGTGTGCTCTCAGGGAGATAGGCTCTGCTGAGTGTGTCAGCTAGCAGCATGTCTCTTCCAGGCACATACACAACGTCCACATCATATTTTTGTATGCGCAGCATCATGCCCTGCAGTCTTTTAGGGACACTCAACAGGGGTTTTTGTACTAAATTTCTAAGGGCTTGTGATCGCGTTGGACAACGACTTTTCGATCATAGGTGTATTGGTGAAAAATGTCCATGCTGATAATCATCACTAAAAACCTTTTTTTCTATTTGGGCATAGCGACCTTCCATACTTGCATAAGCCACTGGGGCTTCCCCCTCTGCATGTGCGCTGTGCCCAAACCTGTGTCTGAAGCGTCACACTGTACTGTCAGCTCCTCGTCAGGGTCATAATATTTCAGTACTGGAGCATTTACTATTGTCTCTTTAAGTTTAAGGAATGCCTCCTCAGGATATGTTTTCCATGTCCACTCACTGTCTTTTTATGGCAGGTTTCTCAGGACGTTGAGAGACCTGTTTTAGCCTCACCCTGAGAGGTGAGGCTAAAACTTCGTGAGGTAGTTAACCATACCTAGAAGCCTCTGCACTCCTTTTACATCTGCTCAACTGCATGCACTTTTCCAGGATCTGGTTTGAGTCCTTCTAGCATCCCTCTGGTCTCCTTTTGTCTAAGTCTGAAGGTTTCTGCATTCAGTTTTATGTTCTTTGCCCTGCATCTGTCAAGGAACTGTTTAAATTTTTCATCGTGATCCCATTCTGCTTCTTCTTGTGTCGTCTCTAAATCCTGTGATCAGGATGTCATTTGCAAAAATGTACAAACCAGGAACATTGTCCAATTGCCTGTGTGAGCTTTCGCTGGAATATTTCAGGGGCCAGACTTACACCCATCAGCATCCTCAACCATCTGTACCATCCGAAAGGAGTGGCGAATGTTGTCAAATAGCTGGACTCCTCCTCCAGCTGTACATGCCAGAATCCACTCTTGACATCGCATACTCTGAACACTTTGGCTTTTGATAAGTCTGGTAAGATGTCCTCGATGGTTGGAAGTGGCAAGTGACTGCGCTTTAGTGCCTTGTTCAAGGATTTGGGATCGATACAGACTCTTGGCTTACCATTCTGTTTCTGTACTGCCACAATAGAACTGTGCTGCATTCAACAGGAGTGATTATTGCTCTGTGTTGCAGGTCTCTGAGCTCTTCCTTCAGTGGTTTCATCAAGGCCACTGGAATCCGTCTCTTCGGCAGCTGCACTGGCTTCACTGTGCTGTCAATCTCCATTTTGTATTTTCCTGGCAGACAGCCATCTCCAGAGAACACGTCAGCATAACTTGTTTTGATTTGTTCCATTGTTCACTGTCATGTTGCAGTGTTTTCTGTGGTGACTATACATTTGATATTTGCATGTTGCATTTCAATCAGTTTCATTGCCTCACTGGCACTCCTACCCAGCAGTGGCACTGCAACATGCGTATTTACCATTTGAAACCCGATAGCGATATTTTTTGTGATTTCTGGGATTTCTTATTTAAATTTTTATCACATTTCCCCAATGACCTCAGCTTGCTTTTGTTGTACATAACTAGTACACTTTTAGTGTGCTCTAACTTGATGTCTGGATTCAGGAAGTTAATGGGGATAATGTTGCAACTAGCACCACAGTCTATTTGGAATTTGACCATGTCTTTGCCGAGTAACATGCCAGCAAAGAGGAAGCTGAGTGTCCTCTTTAACTGTTCTTCTCTTTTCCACCATTTACTCTCTCTGATTCCACAGCTTTACTCAAGTCTGTCTCAACTCCATCCACTGTCTCAGTGATACATGTTATATCTTCATATTCATCAGTCAATTATTATGTTGCAATAGTACTCACATTTTTCTTCCATCTTTGGGTCGGTTTACCTTCACATTTCACTGCAAAGTGGTTCTCTTGCCACACTTTGCGCACTTCTTCCCGAATGCCAGACATTTCTTTTATTTTTCTCATGTGTTTTCCTGCAGAATGTGCAGTCTACTGTGTTGAACTGCGATCCTTGAAACACATGCACCTGTTCTACCGTCGGCCCTGTGATGGTTTTAACGTTCTCCTTAGAGAGCTCCGCGGCTCTGCACAGTTGCCAAACACGTGTCTAGTGTCAAGTTTTTATCCTGCAATAGTCTCTCTCTCATAATTGTGCTGTTGCCACCACACACAATCCTATAACGAATGAGCGAGTCTCTCAACGTCCCAAAGTTGGATGTTTTTGCCAGCAGTCTGAGTTCAGTGACATAACTGTCTATAATTTCACTGGTGCCCTGGTTCCTCGAGAAGAAACGATAATGTTCAGCAATCTCTTTCACGCTTGGGTTGCAGTCCTCATCAAACTTTGTGATTATATCCTATTTTCCATGCATCTTTAGCTGTGTCGGCCATCAGGGTATCCAAAAGTTTTCTGACGCTCTTGTGGACAAGATAGCAGAACAGTTTTACCTTCTGTTTATCATCAGCCTCGGGCACTTGCCAGATCCACATAAAGCGCAAACCCGTCCCTCCAATTCCTCCACATTTTCGCAAGGTTGCTTGAGTCCAAAAATAGCATCTGCGGCGGCTTCAGTCCCTCCATGGCGTCACACAGCAGTCTCACACTAGCGGCCATAGCTAGCATCAGGTAACTCTCTTCCGACTGGACAAAACATACTCAGACCGAGTCCTCTACTGCTACCACCATGTTAAAGTTCCTCACAAGAAACATACTCTCTGCTTACTGTTTTAACCATACGCGCTTACAAATTTTATTGAACTTTTTCGTGTCGGGTACATTCAGCTTGGTCCAGTAACTCCTATGGTGTCACTTCCAAGAATGTCCGTGTGTCACACTGAACTAAAACAAAGGTTCCTAACAATAATTCCTATTGTCACAAGAGTCATTATTAATTATTAATGACTCAGTTTAACAAAAGAGAGCACAAATAGTCGAGAAGTGACAGGCAGCTAACAACAACAACAGGAGCTAACGTTTGCTGCTCCTCACAACATACAAGACTGTTCACAATTCCTCCCAGGTTGAATGAACCATTTTGCATCTTTGCAAGGTGCCCTTAGGTATTTGGATTAAAGCAATTTTATAATAGAACTTTCCCATCAAAAGTTATTTTCTGAACATCCATCCATCAATTTTCTGTACCGCTGATCCTCATGACGGGTCGCGGGTATGCCAGCTAACTGCGGGCGAGAGGCGGGGTCCACCCTGAACTGGTCGTCAGCCAATCGCAGGGCACATATAAACAAACAACCATTCGCACTCACATTCACATCTATGGGCAATTTAGAGTCTCCAATGAACCTACCATGCATGTTTTTGGGATGTGGGAGGAAACCGGAGTGCCCGGAGAAAACCCAAGCAGGTACGGGGAGAACATCCAAACTCCACACAGGTGGGGCCGGGATTTGAACCCCGGTCCCCAGAACTGTGAGGCAGATGTGCTAACCAGTCATGCCGCCTATTTTCTGAATATGTTTGACGTACTTGTTTTATGACTTACATATTCAAATTGATTTGAGGCCCTGGTACGCCTTTCAAATTATCCCCCACACCCGTGTCTCTCACTCACACACGTACACACACACACCCACACACACACACACACACACACACACACACACACACACATTGTGACACCCCTGGAAGCAGTAACCGGCCAACCTCTTTTTTCAGATATGCAGCTTGGTTATGTTGATGGCCAATAAGATTAAAATGTGTGTTGAGCAAAGCACTTACCATGAATGCCTTTTAGATGTTACATGAAGGTATATGATTGTGAAAAACATTTACAATTACAAAAAGGGCAATGATAATGGGTTCTCATTGCTGATGTTTTGTCCTTGCAGAAGCAGGCCACCACAGATTTGTCTGAAAAAGAAAGAAAGAAAAAAAATGTTTGAAAAAAGTCATATCACATCATAAAACTGTACTGAACAACACACCGTCATTTTGCACAAAGTGAACTGCATCTGTTTAATATTTTTTGCGCAGATGATCCTGTGAGCAAGTTGCATTTCTTGACAAATAACACATTGAGGACTTTCACAGGCCAAGAAAGATGCAACATCAGAAAACACGTGACGCGAACCTAATAAACACAAAAAAGTGAAAACACAACCCTGGGATCAAACTTTATACATAAAAAAGTTGCTCGAGTGATAAATAATAATTTCTGATATCTTTGAACAGTGATTCATCACACTGACTGATTTAAAAAAGTTTTAAATCTAGAAATGACGTGGCTGTAAAATTGAGAGTCTGTGGATACATATAGTATAAGAAAATGGTATTAGGCTAATAAAATAAAAAAATGTGTCCATGTCATAAGTGGCATAATAAATCAGTCTTAATAGGGGACTGAGTTAGTATTTATTTATTAGATTGTATTGCATCTGTGGTCCTCGATCACTGTATTTATATAATGACAAGGTTAAATGCCCACATCCAATAAAGATCTCTATCTATCTATCTATCTATCTATCTATCTATCTATCTATCTATCTATCTATCTATCTATCTGTCTATCTGTCTGTCTGTCTGTCTGTCTGTCTGTCTATCTATCTATCTATCTATCTATCTATCTATCTATCTATCTATCTATCTATCTATCTATCTATCTATCTATATACAAACAACTATTCGCACTCACATTCACACCTATGGGCAATTTAGAGTATATGTGTGTGTATGTGTGTGTGTGTGTGTGTGTGTGTGTGTGTATATATATATATATATACATATAAAATATTTGTCTCCAGCCGAACTGTCGTGCTTGTGTGTGCGTGTATATAAGAGGAGTGTGCAAGTAGGAAGTGCATTGTCAGACAGGGGCAGGGCTACAAAACATCCGTTCACAAAACAGGAGTGGTGGAAGGCTATATTGTCCCATCCGAGCCGTCTCATTCGGTGAAATCAGCCCACTGAAATGAGTAAAGTGATGAGACGTTCTGTGTATCAATTGTGGTAATGTCCTAACGTCCATAATGGCCCCTCTACGAAAACCGCTCTCAATTGGTGCAGAGGAGGCAGGAATTGGGAGCACTTACAAACACTGCAGTGAGATAAAAAGAGTTACAAAACAGTTGATATAGTTGATGTATCAAATAAATCTCTACAATTAGAAATAATTTCCCCAGATTTATTTTTTCTGCTTCAGAAAAAAATATTTGTAATGTAACGATAACAGGACAAAAACATTTTTTTTCCCTCAGGAGCTCCTTCAGAAAACAGGATGACAATGATGACCACCATTTTGGGCTCATGTCAGTCGTGGTCAGTTTTCCACAAACTGAGATTGCATCACATAGGCTAGAATGACAACACTAAAGACACTGTGTAAGACCTTTTCCTAGGTTTTTTGACTGGCTATTGAAAAAACAATAACAAACAGTATGAGTCGTTAGTCGTAAAAAGAGTATATATTTAAGTAGGATAATACCATATGAAAAACATCTTTCTTTTTTGTTGTAGGTTAAGAGTAGTTAAGATTTTTGTAACTGTGACTATCCTATCCATCTATCCATCCATTTTCTGTACCGCTTATCATCACTAGGGTCAGAGCGTGATGGAGCCTATCCCAGCAATCTTCGGGCGAGAGGTGGGGTACACCCTGAACTGGTCGCCAGCCAATCGCAGGGCACACATATAAACAAACAACCATTCACACTCATATTCACACCTACGGTCAATTTAGAGTCGCCGATTAACCTACTATGCATGTTTTTGGGATGTGGGAGGAAACCGGAGTACCTGGAGAAAACCCACGCAGGCACTGGGAGAACATGCAAACCCCAGACAGGCAAGGCCAAAAACATGCATGGTAGGTTAATTGAAGACTCTAAATTGCCCGGAGGCGTGAATGTGAGTGCGAATGGTTGTTTGTTTATATGTGCCCTGCGATTGGCTGGCAACCAGATCAGGGTGTACCCCGCCTCCTGCCCGATGATAGCTGGGATAGGCTCCAGCGCTCCCGCGGCCCGTGTGGGGATAAGCGGCTCAGATAATGGATGGATGGAGCTCCAATTTGTATTTAAGTATTATTAAAAGATAGTAATAAGTACCACACAAATTGTTTTTTTAATGTATTCAACGTACATGCATACATATAGGATACAGCTTATGTGACGTGAGAATGTTAAGATAAATACTGACGTACAGTATGGTTTGAACATCAACCCATGAACAGGCTTATCAGCTTGAGACCAGAGAGAGAAAATGATGTTTAATCTCACAAATGTCACAAAGTATCCAGTTACACAAACACATACTGTGTCACATCTCTGTCACAGTCAAACTGTTAGGAAGGAAAACTGGGCCAGTTTGCCTTATCTTAACAGGTCACAAATTTAACCAACCTCTTTCAAAGTTAATTTTTATGGACGTTTTGGATTTTTCTACACAATTTAAGACAAAGTACTTTTGAGGTTGGTATGCAGTCTGAAGTAAGTACTTGACGGTATATTAAATGTGCACTATGTCTGATTTTATTCTCGTCTGTGATCTCATTGAAAATAGTTGTAATTTGTGATATGGAAAAATTAATCATGAGCTTAATTACCACTTTGCCTCTTCTTTGGCGATGCCTACTTTTCTCTCAACATCAAAAACACCACTTAAACCCATTTAACATTTTGCTGTTTTCTGCAAGGGTTGAAAAAAATCTATAAGATTTGTATGTAATGGAGAAAAAATGTTTATTGCAATAGTGTTTGTCTTGCCTTCATTTGTAGAGTAAGGGAGGAGAACTTGTAGAAACCAGAAGCTTTTTATCGGATGGCATTTGTAATGCAGCTCACGCTGAAAATAACCAACATTTAGCTTTAGTTTAAATGGATTTTTTTAAATATAAGTATTAAAAGTCAATCATAAATATATGCCTAAATGTTAAATACAGTATTACGTAAATGTTAAATATATAGCTAAATGCTAAATGAAAATACATCTATATATAAAGCTGAAATCTAAATGTTAAATATATGTCTAAATATAATCTTATCAAATTTGGAATATATATATATATATATATATATATATATATATATATATATATATATATATATATATAGACCCCCTTATATTTGTTCAATATAAGGGGTCTACTCAACCCTGTTCAAAAGCCAGGTTTTTGTATATAAAATAATTAGACCAAGATGAAAAATTTCTAAACAAATAACTCCCCCCCCCTCCCATTTTTTTTTTTAACCAGTCCTGTTCGTCTGTTAGGTCAAGCAGAATGGAGACTGTATCACATTTATGACGGAAAAGTTTGACTGCGCAACAGTTTTTTTATACTGCCACTGTGGTTCTTCTCTGTATTATGATGGCTCGTAATTGAAAATTTCAGTCAAACAGAACAAGGTTTTATGGAGGAGTGACAGAAAGAAAAAGGCGACGACAGGGGGAAAAAAGTTGTAAACTGTAAGAAAAATAATAAGAAAGACAAAATCATTTTATGCATTATTATTTATCATTATTTAGCTTCTTTATACTGACGTTTATTATACTTATACTGTGTTTTGTAGCACTGTGGGCCCTTGAGTACCACAATTTCAACCCTCTGTGTGTGCTACGCATATTGTAGAATTGACAATAATTGTACCTTGTACGCGGCACGGTGGCCGACTGGTTAGAGCGTCAGCTATATACATTTAACACAGAGCGTCAGAATCGGAGACTCTAAATTGCCCGTAGGTGTGACTGTGAGTGCGACTGGTTGTTTGTTTATAAGTGCCCTGCGATTGGCTGGTAACCTAATGCCCGATGACAGCTGGGATAGGCTCCAGCACGCCCGCGACCCTAGTGAAGGAGAAGCGGCTCAGAAAATGGATGGATGGATGGATGTACCTTGTACCTTGTACCATAATCAGCGTCACACTGGATTTGAGTATTGTATGGGGCAGTAGTGATACACCCTGTGAGGGAAGAACAGGACAGTTGTAGGATATGACAGGACAGGGACAGGAGGGGAAGAGCAGGACAAGGGTATTGGAGTAGGAGTGGCCCCACACCAAGCGATTGAGTCCCAGGGGTGTGTGTCTGCGGACTCATGCAAGTACATTCACCGACTACTCACATGCACAATAAACAGCAGAGGTGTCCTGGAATTGTTGTGCCAGCATAATGGGGGCTGAGGGTCTCTGGCGCTTTGGGGCGGCTCCAAAGCGCCAGAAAAAACGGACACCCGGAGGAGAACACCTACCGCCGCCCCACCAGGTGTGAGAGAGATGAACCAAATCGGGAGGGAAAACTCCACTGTGGCAGAGTAAAACTGTTCCGGCATAAAAGGGATACAGATCCTCCTTTGTGGTTGACCTAACAGGACAAAAATTAAATTCGGTAGGAAATGGTGTACTACTATAATACCTTACTAGGTGAGAGTCTTTCGTAGTATTGAAGCAGGGGTTTCCAATGAGTGTAAAATCCATCTGGGCTTCCTCTCAGAGTGAATTTAATTTTCTCTAACTTCAGGAGAAATAAATGCAGCCACATTTTTTAAAGGTGGGTGGGTGTGGAGATTTCCATGAGAGAAGGATCCTCCTCCGTGCAATCAAGGAAGTAACGGCAATAACATTGTGGCATGCATGCTCGAAGTGGCAAGATTGTCAGGAGACCTAGCGAAGATGGCTATATTCAGAGACGGATCGATGTTTATGGCTAGTATATCGGCTATGGACTTGAAGAAGAAATGCCAGTCTTTAACCAATTTAGAACAGGACCAAAAAATCTGACTTTGGTTGCAAGAGGAATGGGAGTACATATCACAGGTTTCATCACCTGTGTCTGGAAATATTCTGGAGTTTATGTTTATTGTATTGAAGTCTATGAAGCACTTTAAATTGAATAAGTGACAACCTAGCACCGCTAGAGGAAGAATTAACAGCCCCAATGGCTTTCCACCAACATTTTCTTTTCACTTTTGCAGGCTTGAGGCGACTTCTCCTCTCTATGAATATTTTTCCAGTTTTAGAGAAGATTCTCTCAGATGGAAGTGATGTGGCCACAATGAAAAGCTTGTTAGCCATGAGTTTGCTAAGCTTGGGGTACACAGGCAGCTGACATTTCCACCACTTGAGAGGATGTTCATTTTTTGGAACAAGAGGGTCATCTAGGTACGCCTGCACCTCCATGACAGGGTCTGTTGTGGGGTTCTGAGTTGCCACTGTTCCAGCTACCTGCTCATAGAGCTGGGAGATACAAGAATGGGATGGGAGATAAAACAATTTTATTATGAGATTGTGATATTAGACTGAAAAAACTGATGAATTTCTGCCATCCTTACTTCCTCATGGAAATAGCTCCAAACAACTGATTTCTGAGCAGCACTGCCTGCTCCTTCCTCTTGGACGGGTTGCTGGATGGCGTCACTGCTGCTAATTCTTGGTGTCTTGCTACTGCAGTTGATACTCTTTGAAAAGTCTTTTCTGCAGTTCTGCCATCCATGAATGGCCATCCTTTTGAATCTTGAGTCAAGCGCAGCAGCTCCCGCAAGGATGTGGTTGGATTCCATCACCCGAGGCTCTCTGCATTCGGCTGGCCAGCAGTATTACTTTGGGCGCAGTCATGTAGCTAGTGTGAAAAAGATAAATGTTATTATAACGATACAATTATAAAGTTATACCAACAATAATACATACTTTGATGTATGACACAGTATCTTTTATGGATGAAATATTCATAATTTAGTATCAGGTAATTTGCATGCATGCTATAGAAAAACCCCTGCTCGTGGTGGAGGGGTTTGTGTGTCCCAATGATCCTAGGAGCTAAGTTGTCTGGGGCTTTATGCCCCTGGCAGGGTCACCCATGGCAAACAGGTCCGAGGTGAGGGACCAGACAAAGCACGGCTCAAAGACCCCTTATGATGATGTAATAAAATGGACTTAGGTTTCCCTTGCCCGGACGCGGGTCACCGGGGCCCCCCTCTGGAGCCAGGCCTGGAGGTGTGGCTCGAAGGCAACCATGGGGTGCACAGCCCGAAAGGGTAACGTCGGTCCCCCTTCTCATGGGCTCACCACCCTTGGAAGGGGCCCTAGGGGTCGGGTGCAGTGCGAGCTGGGCGGTGGCCTAAGGACCTTGGCGATCCGATCCCCGCCTACAGAAGAGCTGGCTCTAGGGACGTGGAATGTCACCTCTCTGGCAGGGAAGGAGCCCGAGCTGGTGTGTGAGGTCGAGAAGTTCCGACTAGATATAGTCGGACTGGCCTCCACGCACAGCTTGGGCTCTGGTACCAGTCCTCTCGAGAGGGGTTGGACTCTCTTCCACTCTGGAGTTGTCCACGGTGAGAGACGCCGAGCAGGTGTGGGTATAGTTATTGCTCCACGGCTCGGCGCCTGTACGTTGGGGTTCACCCCGGTGGACGAGAGGGTAGCCTCCCTCTGCCTTCGGGTAGGGGGATGGGTCCTGACTGTTGTTTGTGCCTATGCACCAAACAGCAGTTCAGAGTACCCACCCTTTTTGGAGTCCTTGGAGGGGGTTCTGGAGAGCGCTCTCGCTGGGGACTCCATCGTTATGCTGGGGGACTTCAATGCTCACGTGGGCAATGACAGTGAGACCTGGAAGGGTGTGATTGGGAGGAACGGCTCCCCCGATCAGAACCCGAGCGGTGTTCTGTTATTGGACTTCTGTGCTCATCACGGATTGTCCATAACGAACACCATGTTCAAACATAAGGGTGTCCACACGTGCACTTGGCACCAGGACACCCTAGTTCGATGATCGACTTTGTGGTCGTGTCATCGGACTTGCGGCCGCATGTTTTGGACACTCGGGTGAAGAGAGGGGCGGAGCTGTCAACTGATTAGCACCTGGTGGTGAGTTGGCTCCTATGGTGGAGGAAGATGCCGGTCCGACGTGGCAGGCCCAAACGTATTGTGAGGGTCTGCTGCGAACGTCTGGCGAAATCCCCTGTCAGAAGGAGTTTCTAACTCCCACCTCCGACAGAACTTTGCTCATGTTCCGGGGGAGGCGGTGGACATCGAGTCCGAGTGGACCATGTTCCGCGCCTCCATTGCTGAGGCGGCCGACCAGAGCTGTGGCCGTAAGGTGGTTTGTGCCTGTCGTGGCGGCAATCCCCGGCATCCCTCACCGGACACCAATGGTGAGGGATGCCGTTAAGCTGAAGAAGGAGTCATATCGGGCCTTTTTGGCCTGTGGGACTCCTGAGGCAGCTGATGGGTACCGGCTGGCCAAGCGGAATGCACCTTTGGTGGTCGCTGAAGCAAAAACTCGGGCATGGGAGGAGTTCAGTGTGGCCATGGAGAAAGACTTCCGGATGGCTTCGAGGAAATTCTGGTCCACCATCCGGCCTCTCAGAAGGGGGAAGCAGTGCACCATCAACACTGTGTATAGTGGGGATGGGGCGCTGCTGACCTCGACTCGGGATGTTGTGAGCCGGTGGGGAGAATACTTCGAAGACCTCCTCAATTCCACCGACACGGCTTCCCATGAGGGAGCAGAGTCTGTGTTCTCTGAGGCGGGCTCTCCTATCTCTGGGGTTGAGGTCACCGAGGTGGTTAAAAAGCTCCTCGTGGCAAGGCTCCGGGGGTGGATGAGATTTCCTCAAGGCTCTGGATGTTGTAGGGCTCTCCTGGTTAACGCGCCTCTGCAATATCGCGTGGACATTGGGGACAGTGCCTCTGGATTGGCAGACTGGGGTGGGGTGGTGGTCCCCCTTTTTAAGAAGGGGGACCGGAGGGTGTGTTCCAACTACAGGGGGATCACACACCTCAGCATTCCCTGGTAAGGTCTATTCAGGGGTGCTGGAGAGGAGGGAAGTTTAATGTCAGATTCGGGGATAAGATCCTGCCCCGAGTGGAGGAGTTCAAGTATCTTGGGGTCTTGTACACGAGTGAGGGAAGAATGGAACGGGAGATTGACAGGCGGATCGGTGCAGCGTCTGCAGTGATGCGGACTTTGTATCGATCTGTTGTGGTAAAGAAGGAGCTAAGCCGAAAGGCGAAACTCTCGATTTCTGTGGATCGTGACAGAAAGAACAAGATCCCGGATACAAGTGGCCGAAATGAGTTTTCCTCCGCAGGCTCTCCCTTAGAGATAGGGTGAGAAGCTCGGTCATCCGGGAGGATCTCAGAGTAGAGCCGCTGCTCCTCCACATCGAGAGGAGCCAGATGAGGTGGCTGAGGCATCTGATTTGGATGCCTCTCGGACGCCTCCCTGGTGAGGTGTTCCGGGCACGTCCCACTGGGAGGAGACGCGGGGACGACCCAGGACACGCTGGAGAGACAACATCCTTCGGCTGGCCTGGGAACGCCTCGGGATCCGCCTGGAAGAGCTGGATGAAGTGGCTGGGGAGAGGGAAGTCTGGGCGTCCCTGCTAAAGCTACTGCCCCCGCGACCCGACCTCGGATAAGCGGTAGAAAATGGATGGATGGCTATAGAAAACTACCGCTGACCAGTTGAACTACATGCCTTTCTGCACTGAGTTCAACAGTGACCTCTTCAAATGGCTTCAAGAGGGTGCATATCTCCTGCAATGTAGTCCATTCTTCTGGAGATAAAGGGTGGACAGGCGCATTGGTGACGGCCAGAGTGCAGACAATGGGGTTCTTGTTGGCGAGGAAACCATGAAAAAGAGAGTTTTCCGGTTCTCCTGCTTTCTCCTCTTATTGCAATACAGTGAGCTTTCCCACGATATCACAATCATTATTGTACCGTTAGATTAATACCATGATAAAACCGAACCATGAGATATAGATATCGTTACATGCCTAATAATGGTCCGATGAAACCAAGATTGAATTTATTGGGCATAATTCCAAAAGGTATGTTTGGCACAAACGCAACGCTACTTATCACCCCAAAAAACATACTTACATTGAAGCATGGTGGGGGCACCACAAGGCCCGTTTTGCTTCAGCTGGAATTGGACCCTTTGTGAATGATGAGGGAAATACAAACAGTTCCAAATACCAGTCAGTATTAGCACAAAACCTTTAGGCTTCTGCTCGAAAGCAAAAAAATCCAAAAGATAATTTCATCATCTGAACTTTTGGGCGGGTGGGGTAAATCACTGGCACTTCCAATGGTGGCAGTTCCGTGCTGACTGTGATTGGTTAATTCTGAACACAGCCAAAGGGTGTGGATTTGTGCAAGTTTTTTTTATGTTTACTTCTCCACTCTTTGAGCTGATCTTATTTCTGTATATATTCTATATTTATATTCTATATTTGCAACTTCCTAGGTCCACACTCTTCTGTTTACATGCGACCTCCACCCACCAGAAATTCCATCTTGGAGCGAAGATATTTAGCGAGGCGGGAGGAGGTAAGAATGTTTGGGGGAAAGGAGACGATCGTTCCTCGATGATGTTATTTCATGGAAATGTCTACTAACGATGTCATTGATGTGTGTCACAAATGAACCGTCTGTGTGGCTGAATTATTACTATCACCACAAATGTCTACTTTATGCTTTATATTTCAAGTGGGATTAAATTAAACTCTTCATAATTTTGCAGATGCAAAGACGATCGTGATTGGTCTATCCCAAATGTAACAGATGACCAAGCAGAGAAAAAAAACGAAGAATTACTGACACAAAGACCACAAAAATAGTCTGAAATGGAGATGTCTTCCATTTCTCATCCAATGCCGGATACTGAACAACTTTGGAAAATAACACAAGGAGGTAAACATGAACTCGAGTTCCTTAAGACAAAAGTAAGGAAGCAGCAACATGACATTGAAAGACTAAAAGATGAAAAACATGACCAGGACCTCCTTGTAAGAACTTTAAGATTACAAATGAAACATTATACTCAGAAACTTGAGATGAGCAAAAAGACAGCCATGAAAGAACAAATGCATCTTCAGAAAATATTGACTTTCATCAACAAAGAGATGCAAATTTTGAGGGGTCAACATAATGAGATTAAAACTCAACACAATTTAGAATTGATTAATTTTTTAAAGTCAAAATCAGAGGAACACAAGGAAGGCCTCACTGAACATAAACACCAGATAAAGCAGCAGGTGACAGGTGGCTGTATTCAAAGCCTAATGACTAAAAACTGGAAAACAATTATTGCCGCAAAGGTACGCCAAGGAATACATGCAGAAAAGCATAACACATTTGAACCAAGAGTTAAACAGAAATGGAAAAGAAGTTTTACAATTTAAACATGAAATTAAGCACATCACTAACGTGATGACTGTCATTGTCAAGCATATTGAGAAAATTTGGCCTCAAATGCAAAGACATACTCAAATACAAAAAGCTGCATCCACAGGAATTAAACTAAAAGAAATTGTAGAAAAATACAGCATGCTGGAAAACAATGGACAACAACTGGGGGATATTATAAAACATACAGTAAATACAAGAAAGCATATGGAAAAAGACAAGATCACACTGTACCCAAAGAACAAAGTGAATGCTAAAATACACAAAATATTTATTGAAGAAAAAAGACTTAGAAAGCACTTGGCAAGAAGATTGAATGCTAAAGAATACACAAAAAGAAAAATTAAATGCATGAGATATCAAGTCAAAAAAAAACATCAAGAACTTGATCAGCGACTACAAAGAACCATGAAAGAGAGGGATGAATTAGAAATCCTCAAGCTAAAGTTGCAAAAGCAAAGAGATGAGCTTGATGAAAAACAGAATGATTTGATGCAAACAATGGAGACAATGGCTAAACACTGCTGTAGAGGTGCACAACACGTGCAAGTGCACGTCAATGAGATGACGAGAATGAAGTCTGCTAAGAGGGTAAGTCTATCTGTCTGTCTTTCTGTCTGTCTGTCTATCTATCAATCATTTCATTATCATTTTATCTATTGTATTTATTTATTATTTATTCAGAGTTTTCAATTACATCCTCCTCGCAATGATTCTGAGGACTACCTGTATGTGTGTCTTGTGCGGCATTTGATACTGTTGACCGCAATAGCTTAGTAGCTCGGTTAAAGCACCATGTGGCCATTAGTGGTGGTGCTCCTGATTTGTTTAAATCCTTATCTGGCACGCTGAATTGTGTGTGTGAGCCTTGGTAGTTTTTAGTCATGCTCTGATCTGCTGTCTTATGGGGATCCACAGGATTAAATTTTAGGGCCACTGCCCTTCTCTTTGTGGTTGCTACCTCAGAAAGCATGGGATTTCTTTTCATTTCTAATGCTGATGATAGTCAGATTTATATGCCACTTAATAAAGACGCCTTTTACTTAAACCTTTCCTTAATTGCTCTTATTGTGTCTCGAAGACATTAGAGCCTGAGTGGCCTTGAACTTGTTCAACATTAATGAAAAGAAAACCAAACTAATGTTGTTTGGTCCCAGTGGCTCTTGTAAATACACCCCATTGATTTGGACCCCTTGCCACATTTTGTGAAGCCAACAGTCTCAACCTTGGGCTTTAAATTGGACAGTGATTTTAAATTGGATCTGCAAATTGGTACGGTAGTGAAGTCTAGCTTTTTTTTCATGGGAGGGAGCTGGTCTGCCTCTCTTAGCTGCTGTATCCCAACACTCCTGCCCCGTACCTCAGGCAAGCTGACCAGCTGTTCCTGGAGGTAGTGAAGTAAAAGCGAAAGCTCAGAGGGGATAGTGATTTTTCAGAGGGGATAGTGATTTTTCTTTTTTCTTTCGCTGGTCCCAAACTATGGAATGACCTCCAGTGCACATTAGAAAAGCCCTTTGTTGTCCATTTTTAAAACCTGCCTTTTAAAAACAACCAATTTTTATTCCTTGGTGTTAAACACAGCAAGAGACTTGAGCCAATATTGTGTCATTTGTTTTTATTGGTTTTTGCATTGTTACGGTTTATTTGTTTTATCTTTGAAAAATAATGCAAATATTAATCGCTATTACAACGTATGCCCAGGTTTTAATTTGTGGTTTAAATATAATAGTAGCTTTTCAATTTTCCTATGTTTTTTTTTTACCCTTAAAACGATGGTGAGAAACGGCACAGATTTGTAATTGGGTAAGAATGATTCATATAATTAACTTCTTGCAGTGTAGCAATTACCTGTACATTGTGTTTACTGTTGACAAAACCTTGAATTAAAAATAATAACAAACCAAAACATTCTTTTTTTTGTAAAGGATAAAATGAATTTGAAGAACCCTCAGTTCAGCAGATGGAAATATAAAGACCCTCCAATAAACAAATTAGACGTGTTTCCGTCTAATGAAGAAGGCCAAAATGAAACATACAAAGAAGTCAAGGATGACACACTTGTACCTAGTGACAGACCAAAAACTGAGATGAAAATGATTGAAGAAATACTTATGGCTGAATTAATAAAACAAAGGGAACGTACTGAAAATGAGGCATATGAACTCAGGGTGAAAGAAGAAAAACTGAGAAAGACAATAGAAAATTCTATGGATGATATGAAGGGGAAGAATCAGGAGGTTAACAGACTCATAATGGATATAAATAATTTGCAAAGACCAAAGACTCAAACCAAAGATTTCCTTTCAAAGGAGGAATACAATGAGGATACAGAAAAAGAATTAGATCAGAGAAACTATAAAAATAAACATTGGGGAGACTTATTAAGTGACAAACATAGGAAGGAAGAAGAGAAAAAGGTGCCTAAAATAACTCAACCTGTGCAAGAAATTTACAAGTTCAACAGTTTAAGGGAGGATGTACGAAGAGAGAAACAGCAGCTTGATGGCAAGGATCAAGTAATTAAACAAGAGCTACAAGAATTAGAGTTGCTTGAGACAGAGCTTGACATTAAGAAAAAACAAAGTGAACAAGCATTAAGAAAACTGATGAGAAAATTCAAGGCTATGACAATCATCTGGTTTAAAATGAAGCAAGAAAGAGGATTAATGAATGAAGAGACCAAAAAGAAGGAAAAAGAGTTTGGCAAAATGCAAGAAAAAATAATAAAAGAGAGGGATGGCTTGGAACTTCTGAGGTGCAAACTGCAACAGCAAAAGGAATTGTCTGAGAAGCGACATAGAAGTACTGAAGACTTAACTGTTGTAATTAGTGGATGCAACAATTTGAGGATTAAATATTTGGAAAGTATGAAAGTACAAAACGTATTTGGTAAAACAAATAAAGAACAAATTAGTTCAAAGGTCAATAAATACCTCATTGGTATCCATGACATCATGCAAAAGATCAGCATACAATTGGAAACGATTCGGAAGAAAATGGAAATTCTGGAAAATGCAAAGAGTCATCTATGCAAACAAATAGCATGTCTCACTACTTTTAAAAGAGAAAGCAAGACTCTGACATTTGATGTGAGGATGAAAAAAGAAAGGCTTATGATCCCCTTCAAAAAAGAAATTCATGAAATGCTTGACATCAGGAAAGAAATGCAAATACAAAAAATAGAGCTTGATATTAAACGAGAAAGCCTGAAAAGAGAAACCAAAGAGGCTGAAGTGTTAAAGTCTGAATTGGAGATAAAACAGAAACACAAACTAAACCTTTTAAGAAAACTCAGTCGAATAGAGCAACACAATAAAAAAAAAGATGCTGAGATCAAATTAGAGGAGAAATCCCTCAAACGGGAGACACGGAAGCGGCAAAAAGAGCTGAATCGGCATCTGGAGAGGGTTATCAAAGAGATGGATCGTTTGGAGATCCTGAAGTGGAATATACAAAGATGCCAGAAAGAGTCCACGATGTCGATGGTCACAAAAGTCTCCAATCAGAGTCAAAACAACTGTGACATTATTTCTAAATATATGGAGATTCATGCAATTATGAGAACACACTGTGAATATATGACCCAAACAATTCATGACATCAAGCAAAAGATAAGTAAACAGCAGAAAATCACAACGAACACGAAATATGAAGTATCACACATACGTTTTGGATTGAAAAAAGGAAATGAAATTTGTCATTTAAAGAAAATAACACAGGAAGTCATTGAAATTATAAAGAGAAGAAAAAATGGGCTGGAATTGTTGAAGTATGATTTAAACAAAACTATGGCTGGCATACAGCTACAAATTACTTTTCTGGAGAAGAGAAAAGAATTAATGAAAGAAACAACAAATGAATTGGAAATCACAATCTGTGAGATCAGACACAATAAAAAAAATCTCTGTGGAAGGAACCAGCTGGGTAGTGTGCTAAAATACATGGTAAAAAAAAGAGAAGACCTTATTGAAATGAAAGAAGATGTTGACGCTAATACGGACAGAGTGGGCAATGAGAGGGAAAAGTTACTTTCAATGAAGAATAATATTGATGTTGAGAGAAGACTAATTATTGAGAAGAAGAAGCTGGCACAATTGCAGTCGGACTTTAAAGTATGGGAAGATCACCAAATGACAAACATACAATCACTAGAAACAAAAAAGACCAATCTCCAGGTGGTGAATAAGAAGAAACATGAAAACATTTACAAGAAAGTACGCAAATTCGAAGCCAACAAGGATGACGTGGAGAAAGTGTCAGTTGCGTTGAATAACACACTTGAAAGCCTTGATCAAACGACTGGCCAAGTATTAAAACATACCAAACTGTTGCAGAGGGAAAGGATCAAGCTGGAAGGTCTGTTGTCAAGCATGGTGAAACAAAAAGAAGAATTTGAGGAGAAGAGGGAACATTTTGAAGCTGTTGTGGAAAGAGTCAGCAAAGAAAGAGAAAAGGTCATTTCAATAAAAAATAATGTTGAGGCGGATAGAAGAAGCCTTGCCATTGAGAAGGAGATGATAAAACAACTGCAGTCTGACCTGAAAGTCTGGGAAGATCACATATTGACAAACACACAATCACAAGAAACAAAAAAGACCCTTCTCCAGGAGGTGAATGAGAAGAAACTTGAAAATATTTACAAGAAAGTACTCAAATTGAAAGCCAACAAGGATGACGTGGAGAAAGTGTCAGTTGCGTTGAAGAACACGCTTGCAAGCCTTGATCAAACGACTGACAAGGGATTGAAATATAACGAACTGTTGCACAGGGAAAGGATCAAGATGGATGGTCTGTTGTCAACCATGGTGAAACAAATAGAAGAATTTGAGGAGAAGAGGGTACATGTTGAAGCTGCGATCGAGAGAGTTAGCAACGACAAGGAAAATGTCATTTCAATGAAAAATAATGTTGATGCGGATAGAAGAAGCCTTGCCATTGAGAAGGAGGAGATAGAACAACTGCAGTCTGACCTTAAAGTCTGGGAAGATCACTTATTGACAAACACACAATCACTAGAAACAAAAAAGATCCTTCTCCGGGAGGTGAATGACAAGAAACTTGAAAACATTTACAAGAAAGTACTCAAATGCGAAGCCAACAAGGTTGACATGCAGAAAGTGTCAGTTGCGTTGAAGAACACGCTTGGAAGCCTTGATCAAACGACTGACAAGGGATTGAAACATACCAAAATGTTGCAGAGAGAAAGGATCAAGCTGGATGGTCTGTTGTCAACCATTGTGAAACAAAAAGAAGAATTTGAGGAGAAGAGGGAACATGTTGAAGCTGCGATGGAGAGAGTCAGCAACGACAAAGAAAAGGTAATTTCAATGAAAAATAATGTTGATGCGGAGAGAAGAAGCCTTGCCATTGAGAAGGAGAATATAGAACAACTGCAGTCTGACCTTAAAGTCTGGGAAGATCACTTATTGACAAACACACAATCACTAGAAACAAAAAAGACCCTTCTCCAGGAGGTGAATGAGAAGAAACTTGAAAACATTTTCAAGAAAGTACTCAAATGCGAAGCCAACAAGGTTGATATGCAGAAAGTGTCGGTTGCGTTGAAGAACATGCTTGCAAGCCTTAATCAAACGACTGACAAGGGATTGAAATATAACGAACTGTTGCACAGGGAAAGGATCAAGCTGAATGGTCTTTTGGCAACCATTGTGAAACAAAAAGAAGAATTTGAGGAGAAGAGGGAACATGTTGAAGCTGCGATGGAGAGAGTCAGCAACTACAACGAAAAGGTCATTTCAATGAAAAATAATGTTGACGCGGATAGAAGAAGCCTTGCCATTGAGAAGGAGAAGATAGAACAACTGCAGTCTGACCTTAAAGTCTGGGAAGATCACTTATTGACAAACAAACAATCACTCGAAACAAAAAAGACCCTTCTCCAGGAGGTGAATGAGAAGAAACTTGAAAACATTTACAAGAAATTACTCAAATTCGAGGCCAACAAGGATGACATGCAGAAAGTGTCGCTTGCGTTGAAGAACACTCTTGCAAGCCTTAATCAAACGACTGACAAGGGATTAAAACATTCCAACATGTTGCAGAGAGAAAGGATAAAGCTGGATGGTTTTTTGGCAACCATGGTGAAACAAAAAGAAGAATTTGAGGAGAAGAGGGAACATGTTGAAGCTGCGATGGAGAGAGTTAGCAACGACAAAGAAAAGGTCATTTCAATGAAAAATAATGTTGATGCGGATAGAAGAAGCCTTGCCATTGAGAAGGAGAAGATAGAACAACTGCAGTCTGACCTAAAAGTTTGGGAAGATCACTTATTGACAAACACACAATCACTAGAAACAAAAAAGACCCTTCTCCAGGAGGTGAATGAGAAGAAACTTGAAAACATTTACAAGAAAGTACTCAAATGCGAAGCCAACAAGGTTGACATGCAGAAAGTGTCGGTTGCGTTGAAGAACACGCTTGCAAGCCTTGATCAAACGACTGACAAGGGATTAAAACATTCCAACATGTTGCAGAGAGAAAGGATCAAGCTGGATGATGTTTTGGCAACCATGGTGAAACAAAAAGAAGAATTTGAGGAGAAGAGGGAACATGTTGCAGCTGCGATGGAGAGAGTCAGCAACGACAAGGAAAAGGTCATTTCAATGAAAAATAATGTTGACGCGGATAGAAGAAGCCTTGCCATTGAGAAGGAGAAGATAGAACAACTGCAGTCTGACCTAAAAGTCTGGGAAGATCACTTATTGACAAACACACAATCACTAGAAACAAAAAAGACCCTTCTCCAGGAGGTGAATGACAAGAAACTTGAAAACATTTACAAGAAAGTACTCAAATGTGAAGCCAACAAGGTTGACATGCAGAAAGTGTTGGTTGCGTTGAAGAACACGCTTGCAAGCCTTGATCAAACGGCTGACAAGGGATTGAAAACATACCAAAATGTTGCAGAGAGAAAGGATCAAACTTAATGGTCGGTTGTCAACCATGGTGAAACAAAAAGAAGAATTTGAGGAGAAGAGGGTACATGTTGAAGCTGCGATGGAGAGAGTTAGCAACGACAAGGAAAAGGTCATTTCAATGAAAAATAATGTGGATGCGGATAGAAGAAGCCTTGCCATTGAGAAGGAGAAGATAGAACAACTGCAGTCTGACCTTAAAGTCTGGGAAGATCACTTACTGACAAACACACAATCACTAGAAACAAAAAAGATCCTTCTCCGGGAGGTGAATGACAAGAAACTTGAAAACATTTTCAAGAAAGTACTCAAATGCGAAGCCAACAAGGTTGACATGCAGAAAGTGTCGGTTGCGTTGAAGAACACGCTTGCAAGCCTTGATCAAACAACTGACAAGGGATTGAAATATAACGAACTGTTGCACAGGGAAAGGATCAAGATGGATGGTCTGTTGTCAACCATGGTGAAACAAATAGAAGAATTTGAGGAGAAGAGGGAACATGTTGAAGCTGCGATGGAGAGAGTCAGCAACTACAACGAAAAGGTCATTTCAATGAAAAATAATGTTGATGCGGATAGAAGAAGCCTTGCCATTGAGAAGGAGACGATAGAACAACTGCAGTCTGACCTAAAAGTCTGGGAAGATCACTTATTGACAAACACACAATCACTAGAAACAAAAAAGACCCTTCTCCGGGAGGTGAATGACAAGAAACTTGAAAACATTTCCAAGAAAGTCCTCAAATTCGAGGCCAACAAGGATTACATGCAGAAAGTGTCGCTTGCGTTGAAGAACACTCTTGCAAGCCTTAATCAAACGACTGACAAGGGATTAAAACATTCCAAAATGTTGCAGAGAGAAAGGATAAAGCTGGATGGTGTTTTGGAAACCATAGTGAAACAAAAAGAAGAATTTGAGGAGAAGACGGAACATGTTGAAGCTGCGATGGAGAGAGTCAGCAACGACAAGGAAAAGGTCATTTCAATGAAAAATAATGTTGATGCGGATAGAAGAAGCCTTGCCATTGAGAAGAAGAAGATAGAACAACTGCAGTCTGACCTTAAAGTCTGGGAAGATCACTTATTGACAAACACACAATCACTGGAAGCAAAAAAGATCCTTCTCCGGGAGTTGAATGACAAGAAACTTGAAAACATTTACAATAAAGTACTCAAATGCAAAGCCAACAAGGTTGACATGCAGAAAGTGTCAGTTACGTTGAAGAACACGCTTGCAAGCCTTGATCAAACGACTGACAAGGGATTGAAATATAACGAACTGTTGCACAGGGAAAGGATCAAGATGGATGGTCTGTTGTCAACCATGGTGAAACAAATAGAAGAATTTGAGGAGAAGAGGGAACATGTTGAAGCTGCGATGGAGAGAGTCAGCAACTACAACGAAAAGGTAATTTCAATGAAAAATAATGTTGATGCGGATAGAAGAAGCCTTGCCATTGAGAAGGAGAAGATAGAACAACTGCAGTCTGACCTAAAAGTCTGGGAAGATCACTTATTGACAAACACACAATCACTAGAAACAAAAAAGACCCTTCTCCAGGAGGTGAATGAGAAGAAACTTGAAAACATTGACAAGATAGTACTCAAATGCGAAGCCAACACGGTTAACATGCAGAAAGTGTCAGTTGCGTTGAAGAACACGCTTGCAAGCCTTGATCAAACGACTGACAAGGGATTGAAACATACCACAATGTTGCAGAGAGAAAGGATCAAGCTGGATGGTCTGTTGTCAACCATTCTGAAACAAAAAGAAGAATTTGAGGAGAAGAAGGAACATGTTGAAGCTGCGATGGAGAGAGTTAGCAACGACAAAGAAAAGGTCATTTCTATGAAAAATAATGTTGATGCGGATAGAAGAAGCCTTGCCATTGAGAAGGAGAAGATAGAACAACTGCAGTCTGACCTAAAAGTCTGGGAAGATCACTTATTGACAAACACACAATCACTAGAAACAAAAAAGACCCTTCTCCAGGAGGTGAATGACAAGAAACTTGAAAACATTTACAAGAAAGTACTCAAATGTGAAGCCAACAAGGTTGACATGCAGAAAGTGTTGGTTGCGTTGAAGAACACGCTTGCAAGCCTTGATCAAACGGCTGACAAGGGATTGAAACATACCAAAATGTTGCAGAGAGAAAGGATCAAACTTAATGGTCGGTTGTCAACCATGGTGAAACAAAAAGAAGAATTTGAGGAGAAGAGGGTACATGTTGAAGCTGCGATGGAGAGAGTTAGCAACGACAAGGAAAAGGTCATTTCAATGAAAAATAATGTGGATGCGGATAGAAGAAGCCTTGCCATTGAGAAGGAGAAGATAGAACAACTGCAGTCTGACCTTAAAGTCTGGGAAGATCACTTACTAACAAACACACAATCACTAGAAACAAAAAAGATCCTTCTCCGGGAGGTGAATGACAAGAAACTTGAAAACATTTTCAAGAAAGTACTCAAATGCGAAGCCAACAAGGTTGACATGCAGAAAGTGTCGGTTGCGTTGAAGAACACGCTTGCAAGCCTTGATCAAACAACTGACAAGGGATTGAAATATAACGAACTGTTGCACAGGGAAAGGATCAAGATGGATGGTCTGTTGTCAACCATGGTGAAACAAATAGAAGAATTTGAGGAGAAGAGGGAACATGTTGAAGCTGCGATGGCGAGAGTCAGCAACTACAACGAAAAGGTCATTTCAATGAAAAATAATGTTGATGCGGATAGAAGAAGCCTTGCCATTGAGAAGGAGACGATAGAACAACTGCAGTCTGACCTAAAAGTCTGGGAAGATCAATTATTGACAAACACACAATCACTAGAAACAAAAAAGACCCTTCTCCGGGAGGTGAATGACAAGAAACTTGAAAACATTTCCAAGAAAGTCCTCAAATTCGAGGCCAACAAGGATTACATGCAGAAAGTGTCGCTTGCGTTGAAGAACACTCTTGCAAGCCTTAATCAAACGACTGACAAGGGATTAAAACATTCCAAAATGTTGCAGAGAGAAAGGATAAAGCTGGATGGTGTTTTGGAAACCATAGTGAAACAAAAAGAAGAATTTGAGGAGAAGACGGAACATGTTGAAGCTGCGATGGAGAGAGTCAGCAACGACAAGGAAAAGGTCATTTCAATGAAAAATAATGTTGATGCGGATAGAAGAAGCCTTGCCATTGAGAAGGAGAAGATAGAACAACTGCAGTCTGACCTAAAAGTCTGGGAAGATCACTTATTGACAAACACACAATCAATAGAAACAAAAAAGACCCTTCTCCAGGAGGTGAATGAGAAGAAAATTGAAAACATTTACAAGAAAGTACTCAAATGCGAAGCCAACAAGGTTGACATGCAGAAAGTGTTGGTTGCGTTGAAGAACACGCTTGCAAGCCTTAATCAAACGACTGACAAGGGATTGAAACATACCAAAATGTTGCAGAGAGAAAGGATCAAGCTGGATGGTCGGTTGTCAACCATTGTAAAACAAAAAGAAGAATTTGAGGAGAAGAGGGTACATGTTGAAGCTGCGATGGAGAGAGTTAGCAACGACAAGGAAAAGATCATTTCAATGAAAAATAATGTTGATGCGGATAGAAGAAGCCTTGCCATTGAGAAGAAGAAGATAGAACAACTGCAGTCTGACCTTAAAGTCTGGGAAGATCACTTATTGACAAACACACAATCACTAGAAACAAAAAAGACCCTTCTCCGGGAGGTGAATGACAAGAAACTTGAAAACATTTCCAAGAAAGTCCTCAAATGCGAAGCCAACAAGGTTGACATGCAGAAAGTGTCGGTTGCGTTGAAGAACACGCTTGCAAGCCTTGATCAAACGACTGACAAGGGATTGAAATATAACGAACTGTTGCACAGGGAAAGGATCAAGATGGATGGTCTGTTGTCAACCATGGTGAAACAAATAGAAGAATTTGAGGAGAAGAGGGAACATGTTGAAGCTGCGATGGAGAGAGTCAGCAACGACAAGGAAAAGGTCATTTCAATGAAAAATAATGTTGATGCGGATAGAAGAAGCCTTGCCATTGAGAAGGAGAAGATAGAACAACTGCAGTCTGACCTAAAAGTCTGGGAAGATCACTTATTGACAAACACACAATCACTAGAAACAAAAAAGACCCTTCTCCAGGAGGTGAATGAGAAGAAACTTGAAAACCTTGACAAGATAGTACTCAAATGCGAAGCCAACAAGGTTAACATGCAGAAAGTGTCAGTTGCGTTGAAGAACACCCTTGCAAGCCTTGATCAAACGACTGACAAGGGATTGAAACATACCACAATGTTGCAGAGAGAAAGGATCAAGCTGGATGGTCTGTTGTCAACCATTGTGAAACAAAAAGAAGAATTTGAGGAGAAGAGGGAACATGTTGAAGCTGCGATGGAGAGAGTTAGCAACGACAAAGAAAAGGTCATTTCAATGAAAAATAATGTTGAAGCGGATAGAAGAAGCCTTGCCATTGAGAAGGAGAAGATAGAACAACTGCAGTCTGACCTTAAAGTCTGGGAAGATCACTTATTGACAAACACACAATCACTAGAAACAAAAAAGACCCTTCTCCAGGAGGTGAATCAGAACAAACTTGAAAACATTGACAAGATAGTACTCAAATGCGAAGCCAACAAGGTTAACATGCAGAAAGTGTCAATTGCGTTGAAGAACACTCTTGCAAGCCTTGATCAAACGACTGACAAGGGATTGAAACATACCACAATGTTGCAGAGAGAAAGGATCAAGCTGGATGGTCTGTTGTCAACCATTGTGAAACAAAAAGAAGAATTTGAGGAGAAGAAGGAACATGTTGAAGCTGCGATGGAGAGAGTTAGCAACGACAAAGAAAAGGTCATTTCAATGAAGAATAATGTTGATGCGGATAGAAGAAGCCTTGCCATTGAGAAGGAGAAGATAGAACAACTGCAGTCTGACCTAAAAGTCTGGCAAGATCACTTATTGACAAAAACACAATCACTAGAAACAAAAAAGACCCTTCTCCAGGAGGTGAATCAGAACAAACTTGAAAACATTGACAAGATAGTACTCAAATGCGAAGCCAACAAGGTTAACATGCAGAAAGTGTCAATTGCGTTGAAGAACACTCTTGCAAGCCTTGATCAAACGACTGACAAGGGATTGAAACATACCACAATGTTGCAGAGAGAAAGGATCAAGCTGGATGGTCTGTTGTCAACCATTGTGAAACAAAAAGAAGAATTTGAGGAGAAGAAGGAACATGTTGAAGCTGCGATGGAGAGAGTTAGCAACGACAAAGAAAAGGTCATTTCAATGAAGAATAATGTTGATGCGGATAGAAGAAGCCTTGCCATTGAGAAGGAGAAGATAGAACAACTGCAGTCTGACCTAAAAGTCTGGCAAGATCACTTATTGACAAAAACACAATCACTAGAAACAAAAAAGACCCTTCTCCGGGAGGTGAATGACAAGAAACTTGAAAACATTTCCAAGAAAGTCCTCAAATTCGAGGCCAACAAGGATGACATGCAGAAAGTGTCGCTTGCGTTGAAGAACATGCTTGCAAGCCTTAATCAAACGACTGACAAGGGATTGAAACATACCAACATGTTGCAGAGAGAAAGGATCAAGCTGGATGGTGTTTTGGCAACCATTGTGAAACAAAAAGAAGAATTTGAGGAGAAGAGGGAACATGTTGAAGCTGCAATGGAGAGAGTTAGCAACGACGAAGAAAAGGTCATTTCAATGAAAAATAATGTTGAAGCGGATAGAAGAAGCCTTGCCATTGAGAAGGAGAAGATAGAACAACTGCAGTCTGACCTTAAAGTCTGGGAAGATCACTTATTGACAAACACACAATCACTAGAAACAAAAAAGACCCTTCTCCGGGAGGTGAATGACAAGAAACTTGAAAACATTTACAAGAAAGTACTCAAATGCGTAGCCAACAAGGTTGACATGCAGAACGTGTCAGTTGCGTTGAAGAACACGCTTGCAAGCCTTGATCAAACGACTGACAAGGGATTGAAACATACCAAAATGTTGCAGAGAGAAAGGATCAAGCTGGATGGTCTGTTGTCAACCATTGTGAAACAAAAAGAAGAATTTGAGGAGAAGAGAGAACATGTTGAAGCTGCGATGGAGAGAGTTAGCAACGACGAAGAAAAGGTAATTTCAATGAAAAATAATGTTGATGCGGATAGAAGAAGCCTTGCCATTGAGAAGGAGAAGATAGAACAACTGCAGTCTGACCTAAAAGTCTGGGAAGATCACTTATTGACAAACACACAATCACTAGAAACAAAAAAGACCCTTCTCCAGGAGGTGAATGAGAAGAAACTTGAAAACCTTGACAAGATAGTACTCAAATGCGAAGCCAACAAGGTTAACATGCAGAAAGTGTCAGTTGCGTTGAAGAACACGCTTGCAAGCCTTGATCAAACGACTGACAAGGGATTGAAACATACCACAATGTTGCAGAGAGAAAGGATCAAGCTGGATGGTCTGTTGTCAACCATTGTGAAACAAAAAGAAGAATTTGAGGAGAAGAGGGAACATGTTGAAGCTGCGATGGAGAGAGTTAGCAACGACAAAGAAAAGGTCATTTCAATGAAAAATAATGTTGAAGCGGATAGAAGAAGCCTTGCCATTGAGAAGGAGAAGATAGAACAACTGCAGTCTGATCTAAAAGTCTGGGAAGATCACTTATGGACAAACACACAATCACTAGAAACAAAAAAGACCCTTCTCCAGGAGGTGAATGACAAGAAACTTGAAAACATTTACAAGAAAGTACTCAAATGCGAAGCCAACAAGGTTGACATGCAGAAAGTGTCAGTTGCGTTGAAGAACACGCTTGCAAGCCTTGATCAAACGACTGACAAGGGATTGAAATATAACGAACTGTTGCACAGGGAAAGGATCAAGATGGATGGTCTGTTGTCAACCATGGTGAAACAAATAGAAGAATTTGAGGAGAAGAGGGAACATGTTGAAGCTGCGATGGAGAGAGTCAGCAACTACAACGAAAAGGTCATTTCAATGAAAAAAATTGTTGATGCGGATAGAAGAAGCCTTGCCATTGAGAAGGAGAAGATAGAACAACTGCAGTCTGACCTAAAAGTCTGGGAAGATCACTTATTGACAAACACACAATCACTAGAAACAAAAAAGATCCTTCTCCGGGAGGTGAATGACAAGAAACTTGAAAACATTTTCAAGAAAGTACTCAAATGTGAAGCCAACAAGGTTGACATGCAGAAAGTGTCGGTTGCGTTGAAGAACACGCTTGCAAGCCTTGATCAAACAACTGACAAGGGATTGAAATATAACGAACTGTTGCACAGGGAAAGGATCAAGATGGATGGTCTGTTGTCAACCATGGTGAAACAAATAGAAGAATTTGAGGAGAAGAGGGAACATGTTGAAGCTGCGATGGAGAGAGTCAGCAACTACAACGAAAAGGTCATTTCAATGAAAAATAATGTTGATGCGGATAGAAGAAGCCTTGCCATTGAGAAGGAGAAGATAGAACAACTGCAGTCTGACCTAAAAGTCTGGGAAGATCACTTATTGACAAACACACAATCACTAGAAACAAAAAAGACCCTTCTCCGGGAGGTGAATGACAAGAAACTTGAAAACATTTCCAAGAAAGTCCTCAAATTCGAGGCCAACAAGGATGACATGCAGAAAGTGTCGCTTGCGTTGAAGAACACTCTTGCAAGCCCTAATCAAACGACTGACAAGGGATTAAAACATTCCAAAATGTTGCAGAGAGAAAGGATAAAGCTGGATGGTGTTTTGGAAACCATGGTGAAACAAAAAGAAGAATTTGAGGAGAAGACGGAACATGTTGAAGCTGCGATGGAGAGAGTCAGCAACGACAAGGAAAAGGTCATTTCAATGAAAAATAATGTTGACGCGGATAGAAGAAGCCTTGCCATTGAGAAGGAGAAGATAGAACAACTGCAGTCTGACCTAAAAGTCTGGGAAGATCACTTATTGACAAACACACAATCAATAGAAACAAAAAAGACCCTTCTCCAGGAGGTGAATGAGAAGAAAATTGAAAACATTTACAAGAAAGTACTCAAATGCGAAGCCAACAAGGTTGACATGCAGAAAGTGTCGGTTGCGTTGAAGAACACGCTTGCAAGCCTTAATCAAACGACTGACAAGGGATTGAAACATACCAAAATGTTGCAGAGAGAAAGGATCAAGCTGGATGGTCGGTTGTCAACCATTGTAAAACAAAAAGAAGAATTTGAGGAGAAGAGGGTACATGTTGAAGCTGCGATGGAGAGAGTTAGCAACGACAAGGAAAAGATCATTTCAATGAAAAATAATGTTGATGCGGATAGAAGAAGCCTTGCCATTGAGAAGAAGAAGATAGAACAACTGCAGTCTGACCTTAAAGTCTGGGAAGATCACTTATTGACAAACACACAATCACTAGAAACAAAAAAGACCCTTCTCCAGGAGGTGAATGAGAAGAAACTTGAAAACATTGACAAGATAGTACTCAAATGCGAAGCCAACACGGTTAACATGCAGAAAGTGTCAGTTGCGTTGAAGAACACGCTTGCAAGCCTTGATCAAACGACTGACAAGGGATTGAAACATACCACAATGTTGCAGAGAGAAAGGATCAAGCTGGATGGTCTGTTGTCAACCATTGTGAAACAAAAAGAAGAATTTGAGGAGAAGAGGGTACATGTTGAAGCTGCGATGGAGAGAGTTAGCAACGACAAGGAAAAGATCATTTCAATGAAAAATAATGTTGATGCGGATAGAAGAAGCCTTGCCATTGAGAAGAAGAAGATAGAACAACTGCAGTCTGACCTTAAAGTCTGGGAAGATCACTTATTGACAAACACACAATCACTAGAAACAAAAAAGACCCTTCTCCAGGAGGTGAATGAGAAGAAACTTGAAAACATTGACAAGATAGTACTCAAATGCGAAGCCAACACGGTTAACATGCAGAAAGTGTCAGTTGCGTTGAAGAACACGCTTGCAAGCCTTGATCAAACGACTGACAAGGGATTGAAACATACCACAATGTTGCAGAGAGAAAGGATCAAGCTGGATGGTCTGTTGTCAACCATTGTGAAACAAAAAGAAGAATTTGAGGAGAAGAAGGAACATGTTGAAGCTGCGATGGAGAGAGTTAGCAACGACAAAGAAAAGGTCATTTCAATGAAAAATAATGTTGATGCGGATAGAAGAAGCCTTGCCATTGAGAAGGAGAAGATAGAACAACTGCAGTCTGACCTAAAAGTCTGGGAAGATCACTTATTGACAAACACACAATCACTAGAAACAAAAAAGACCCTTCTCCGGGAGGTGAATGACAAGAAACTTGAAAACATTTCCAAGAAAGTCCTCAAATGCGAGGCCAACAAGGATGACATGCAGAAAGTGTCGCTTGCGTTGAAGAACATGCTTGCAAGCCTTAATCAAACGACTGACAAGGGATTGAAACATACCAACATGTTGCAGAGAGAAAGGATCAAGCTGGATGGTGTTTTGGCAACCATTGTGAAACAAAAAGAAGAATTTGAGGAGAAGAGGGAACATGTTGAAGCTGCAATGGAGAGAGTCAGCAACGACAAGGAAAAGGTCATTTCAATGAAAAATAATGTTGACGCGGAAAGAAGAAGCCTTGCCATTGAGAAGGAGAAGATAGAACAACTGCAGTCTGACCTTAAAGTCTGGGAAGATCACTTATTGACAAACACACAATCACTAGAAACAAAAAAGACCCTTCTCCGGGAGGTGAATGACAAGAAACTTGAAAACATTTACAAGAAAGTACTCAAATGCGTAGCCAACAAGGTTGACATGCAGAACGTGTCAGTTGCGTTGAAGAACACGCTTGCAAGCCTTGATCAAACGACTGACAAGGGATTGAAATATAACGAACTGTTGCACAGGGAAAGGATCAAGATGGATGGTCTGTTGTCAACCATGGTGAAACAAATAGAAGAATTTGAGGAGAAGAGGGAACATGTTGAAGCTGCGATGGAGAGAGTCAGCAACTACAACGAAAAGGTCATTTCAATGAAAAATAATGTTGATGCGGATAGAAGAAGCCTTGCCATTGAGAAGGAGAAGATAGAACAACTGCAGTCTGACCTAAAAGTCTGGGAAGATCACTTATTGACAAACACACAATCACTAGAAACAAAAAAGACCCTTCTCCAGGAGGTGAATGAGAAGAAACTTGAAAACATTGACAAGATAGTACTCAAATGCGAAGCCAACAAGGTTAACATGCAGAAAGTGTCTGTTGCGTTGAAGAACACGCTTGCAAGCCTTGATCAAACGACTGACAAGGGATTGAAACATACCACAATGTTGCAGAGAGAAAGGATCAAGCTGGATGGTCTGTTGTCAACCATTGTGAAACAAAAAGAAGAATTTGAGGAGAAGAAGGAACATGTTGAAGCTGCGATGGAGAGAGTTAGCAACGACAAAGAAAAGGTCATTTCTAATGAAAAATAATGTTGATGCGGATCGAAGAAGCCTTGCCATTGAGAAGGAGAAGATAGAACAACTGCAGTCTGACCTAAAAGTCTGGGAAGATCACTTATTGACAAACACACAATCACTAGAAACAAAAAAGACCCTTCTCCAGGAGGTGAATGACAAGAAACTTGAAAACATTTACAAGAAAGTACTCAAATGTGAAGCCAACAAGGTTGACATGCAGAAAGTGTCGGTTGCGTTGAAGAACACGCTTGCAAGCCTTGATCAAACGGACTGACAAGGGATTGAAACATACCAAAATGTTGCAGAGAGAAAGGATCAAAGCTTAATGGTCGGTTGTCAACCATGGTGAAACAAAAAGAAGAATTTGAGGAGAAGAGGGTACATGTTGAAGCTGCGATGGAGAGAGTTAGCAACGACAAGGAAAAGGTCATTTCAATGAAAAATAATGTGGATGCGGATAGAAGAAGCCTTGCCATTGAGAAGGAGAAGATAGAACAACTGCAGTCTGACCTTAAAGTCTGGGAAGATCACTTATTGACAAACACACAATCACTAGAAACAAAAAAGATCCTTCTCCGGGAGGTGAATGACAAGAAACTTGAAAACATTTTCAAGAAAGTACTCAAATGCGAAGCCAACAAGGTTCACATGCAGAAAGTGTCGGTTGCGTTGAAGAACACGCTTGCAAGCCTTGATCAAACAACTGACAAGGGATTGAAATATAACGAACTGTTGCACAGGGAAAGGATCAAGATGGATGGTCTGTTGTCAACCATGGTGAAACAAATAGAAGAATTTGAGGAGAAGAGGGAACATGTTGAAGCTGCGATGGAGAGAGTCAGCAACTACAACGAAAAGGTCATTTCAATGAAAAATAATGTTGATGCGGATAGAAGAAGCCTTGCCATTGAGAAGGAGAAGATAGAACAACTGCAGGCTGACCTAAAAGTCTGGGAAGATCACTTATTGACAAACACACAATCACTAGAAACAAAAAAGACCCTTCTCCAGGAGGTGAATGAGAAGAAACTTGAAAACATTGACAAGATAGTACTCAAATGCGAAGCCAACACGGTTAACATGCAGAAAGTGTCTGTTGCGTTGAAGAACACGCTTGCAAGCCTTGATCAAACGACTGACAAGGGATTGAAACATACCACAATGTTGCAGAGAGAAAGGATCAAGCTGGATGGTCTGTTGTCAACCATTGTGAAACAAAAAGAAGAATTTGAGGAGAAGAAGGAACATGTTGAAGCTGCGATGGAGAGAGTTAGCAACGACAAAGAAAAGGTCATTTCTATGAAAAATAATGTTGATGCGGATCGAAGAAGCCTTGCCATTGAGAAGGAGAAGATAGAACAACTGCAGTCTGACCTAAAAGTCTGGGAAGATCACTTATTGACAAACACACAATCACTAGAAACAAAAAAGACCCTTCTCCAGGAGGTGAATGACAAGAAACTTGAAAACATTTACAAGAAAGTACTCAAATGTCGAAGCCAACAAGGTTGACATGCAGAAAGTGTCGGTTGCGTTGAAGAACACGCTTGCAAGCCTTGATCAAACGACTGACAAGGGATTGAAACATACCAAAATGTTGCAGAGAGAAAGGATCAAGCTGAATGGTCGGTTGTCAACCATGGTGAAACAAAAAGAAGAATTTGAGGAGAAGAGGGTAACATGTTGAAGCTGCGATGGAGAGAGTTAGCAACGACAAGGAAAAGGTCATTTCAATGAAAAATAATGTGGATGCGGATAGAAGAAGCCTTGCCATTGAGAAGGAGAAGATAGAACAACTGCAGTCTGACCTTAAAGTCTGGGAAGATCACTTATTGACAAACACACAATCACTAGAAACAAAAAAGATCCCTTCTCCGGGAGGTGAATGACAAGAAACTTGAAAACATTTCAAGAAAGTACTCAAATGCGAAGCCAACAAGGTTGACATGCAGAAAGTGTCGGTTGCGTTGAAGAACACGCTTGCAAGCCTTGATCAAACGGACTGACAAGGGATTGAAACATACCAAAATGTTGCAGAGAGAAAGGATCAAGCTGGATGGTCGGTTTGTCAACCATGGTGAAACAAAAAGAAGAATTTGAGGAGAAGAGGGTACATGTTGAAGCTGCGATGGAGAGAGTTAGCAACGACAAGGAAAAGGTCATTTCAATGAAAAATAATGTTGATGCGGATAGAAGAAGCCTTGCCATTGAGAAGGAGAAGATAGAACAACTGCAGTCTGACCTTAAAGTCTGGGAAGATCACTTATTGACAAACACACAATCACTAGAAACAAAAAAGACCCTTCTCCAGGAGGTGAATGAGAAGAAACTTGAAAACATTGACAAGATAGTACTCAAATGCGAAGCCAACACGGTTCACATGCAGAAAGTGTCAGTTGCGTTGAAGAACACGCTTGCAAGCCTTGATCAAACGACTGACAAGGGATTGAAACATACCACAATGTTGCAGAGAGAAAGGATCAAGCTGGATGGTCTGTTGTCAACCATTGTGAAACAAAAAGAAGAATTTGAGGAGAAGAAGGAACATGTTGAAGCTGCGATGGAGAGAGTTAGCAACGACAAAGAAAAGGTCATTTCAATGAAAAATAATGTTGATGCGGATAGAAGAAGCCTTGCCATTGAGAAGGAGAAGATAGAACAACTGCAGTCTGACCTAAAAGTCTGGGAAGATCACTTATTGACAAACACACAATCACTAGAAACAAAAAAGACCCTTCTCCGGGAGGTGAATGACAAGAAACTTGAAAACATTTCCAAGAAAGTCCTCAAATGCGAGGCCAACAAGGATGACATGCAGAAAGTGTCGCTTGCGTTGAAGAACATGCTTGCAAGCCTTAATCAAACGACTGACAAGGGATTGAAACATACCAACATGTTGCAGAGAGAAAGGATCAAGCTGGATGGTGTTTTGGCAACCATTGTGAAACAAAAAGAAGAATTTGAGGAGAAGAGGGAACATGTTGAAGCTGCAATGGAGAGAGTCAGCAACTGACAAGGAAAAGGTCATTTCAATGAAAAATAATGTTGACGCGGAAAGAAGAAGCCTTGCCATTGAGAAGGAGAAGATAGAACAACTGCAGTCTGACCTTAAAGTCTGGGAAGATCACTTATTGACAAACACACAATCACTAGAAACAAAAAAGACCCTTCTCCGGGAGGTGAATGACAAGAAACTTGAAAACATTTACAAGAAAGTACTCAAATGCGTAGCCAACAAGGTTGACATGCAGAACGTGTCAGTTGCGTTGAAGAACACGCTTGCAAGCCTTGATCAAACGACTGACAAGGGATTGAAATATAACGAACTGTTGCACAGGGAAAGGATCAAGATGGATGGTCTGTTGTCAACCATGGTGAAACAAATAGAAGAATTTGAGGAGAAGAGGGAACATGTTGAAGCTGCGATGGAGAGAGTCAGCAACTACAACGAAAAGGTCATTTCAATGAAAAATAATGTTGATGCGGATAGAAGAAGCCTTGCCATTGAGAAGGAGAAGATAGAACAACTGCAGTCTGACCTAAAAGTCTGGGAAGATCACTTATTGACAAACACACAATCACTAGAAACAAAAAAGACCCTTCTCCAGGAGGTGAATGACGAAGAAACTTGAAAACATTGACAAGATAAGTACTCAAATGCGAAGCCAACACGGTTAACATGCAGAAAGTGTCAGTTGCGTTGAAGAACACGCTTGCAAGCCTTGATCAAACGACTGACAAGGGATTGAAACATACCACAATGTTGCAGAGAGAAAGGATCAAGCTGGATGGTCTGTTGTCAACCATTGTGAAACAAAAAGAAGAATTTGAGGAGAAGAGGGAACATGTTGAAGCTGCGATGGAGAGAGTCAGCAACGACAAAGAAAAGGTCATTTCAATGAAAAATAATGTTGATGCGGATAGAAGAAGCCTTGCCATTGAGAAGGAGAAGATAGAACAACTGCAGTCTGACCTAAAAGTCTGGGAAGATCACTTATTGACAAACACACAATCACTAGAAACAAAAAAGACCCTTCTCCAGGAGGTGAATGACAAGAAACTTGAAAACATTTACAAGAAAGTACTCAAATGTCGAAGCCAACAAGGTTGACATGCAGAAAGTGTCGGTTGCGTTGAAGAACACGCTTGCAAGCCTTGATCAAACGACTGACAAGGGATTGAAACATACCAAAATGTTGCAGAGAGAAAGGATCAAAGCTGAATGGTCGGTTTGTCAACCATGGTGAAACAAAAAGAAGAATTTGAGGAGAAGAGGGAACATGTTGAAGCTGCGATGGAGAGAGTCAGCAACGACAAGGAAAAGGTCATTTCAATGAAAAATAATGTGGATGCGGATAGAAGAAGCCTTGCCATTGAGAAGGAGAAGATAGAACAACTGCAGTCTGACCTTAAAGTCTGGGAAGATCACTTATTGACAAACACACAATCACTAGAAACAAAAAAGATCCTTCTCCGGGAGGTGAATGACAAGAAACTTGAAAACATTTACAAGAAAGTACTCAAATGCGAAGCCAACAAGGTTGACATGCAGAAAGTGTCGGTTGCGTTGAAGAACACGCTTGCAAGCCTTGATCAAACGACTGACAAGGGATTGAAATATAACGAACTGTTGCACAGGGAAAGGATCAAGATGGATGGTCTGTTGTCAACCATGGTGAAACAAATAGAAGAATTTGAGGAGAAGAGGGAACATGTTGAAGCTGCGATGGAGAGAGTCAGCAACTACAACGAAAAGGTCATTTCAATGAAAAATAATGTTGATGCGGATAGAAGAAGCCTTGCCATTGAGAAGGAGAAGATAGAACAACTGCAGTCTGACCTAAAAGTCTGGGAAGATCACTTATTGACAAACACACAATCACTAGAAACAAAAAAGACCCTTCTCCGGGAGGTGAATGACAAGAAACTTGAAAACATTTCCAAGAAAGTCCTCAAATTCGAGGCCAACAAGGATGACATGCAGAAAGTGTCGCTTGCGTTGAAGAACACTCTTGCAAGCCTTAATCAAACGACTGACAAGGGATTAAAACATTCCAACATGTTGCAGAGAGAAAGGATAAAGCTGGATGGTGTTTTGGCAACCATGGTGAAACAAAAAGAAGAATTTGAGGAGAAGAGGGAACATGTTGAAGCTGCGATGGAGAGAGTCAGCAACGACAAGGAAAAGGTCATTTCAATGAAAAATAATGTTGACGCGGATAGAAGAAGCCTTGCCATTGAGAAGGAGAAGATAGAACAACTGCAGTCTGACCTAAAAGTCTGGGAAGATCACTTATTGACAAACACACAATCAATAGAAACAAAAAAGACCCTTCTCCAGGAGGTGAATGACAAGAAACTTGAAAACATTTACAAGAAAGTACTCAAATGCGAAGCCAACAAGGTTGACATGCAGAAAGTGTCGGTTGCGTTGAAGAACACGCTTGCAAGCCTTAATCAAACGACTGACAAGGGATTGAAACATACCAAAATGTTGCAGAGAGAAAGGATCAAGCTGGATGGTCGGTTGTCAACCATTGTGAAACAAAAAGAAGAATTTGAGGAGAAGAAGGGAACATGTTGAAGCTGCGATGGAGAGAGTCAGCAACGACAAAGAAAAGGTCATTTCAATGAAAAATAATGTTGACGCGGATAGAAGAAGCCTTGCCATTGAGAAGGAGAAGATAGAACAACTGCAGTCTGACCTTAAAGTCTGGGAAGATCACTTATTGACAAACACACAATCACTAGAAACAAAAAAGACCCTTCTCCGGGAGGTGAATGACAAGAAACTTGAAAACATTTCCAAGAAAGTCCTCAAATGCGAAGCCAACAAGGTTGACATGCAGAAAGTGTCAGTTGCGTTGAAGAACACGCTTGCAAGCCTTGATCAAACGACTGACAAGGGATTGAAATATAACGAACTGTTGCAGAGAGAAAGGATTAAGCTGGATGGTCTCTTGTCAACCATTGTGAAACAAAAAGAAGAATTTGAGGAGAAAAGGGAACATGTTGAAGCTGCGATGGAGAGAGTCAGCAACGACAAGGAAAAGGTCATTTCAATGAAAAATAATGTTGATGCGGATAGAAGAAGCCTTGCCATTGAGAAGGAGAAGATAGAACAATTGCAGTCTGACCTTAAAGTCTGGGAAGGTCACTTATTGACAAACACACAATCACTAGAAACAAAAAAGACCCTTCTCCAGGAGGTGAATGAGAAGAAACTTGAAAACATTGACAAGAAAGTACTCAAATGCGAAGCCAACAAGGTTGACATGCAGAAAGTGTCGGTTGCGTTGAAGAACACGCTTGCAAGCCTTGATCAAACGACTGACAAGGGATTGAAACATACCACAATGTTGCAGAGAGAAAGGATCAAGCTGGATGGTCTGTTGTCAACCATTGTGAAACAAAAAGAAGAATTTGAGGAGAAGAGGGAACATGTTGAAGCTGCGATGGAGAGAGTTAGCAACGACAAAGAAAAGGTCATTTCAATGAAAAATAATGTTGATGCGGATAGAAGAAGCCTTGCCATTGAGAAGGAGAAGATAGAACAACTGCAGTCTGACCTAAAAGTCTGGGAAGATCACTTATTGACAAACACACAATCACTAGAAACAAAAAAGACCCTTCTCCGGGAGGTGAATGACAAGAAACTTGAAAACATTTCCAAGAAAGTCCTCAAATGCGAAGCCAACAAGGTTGACATGCAGAAAGTGTCGGTTGCGTTGAAGAACACGCTTGCAAGCCTTGATCAAACGACTGACAAGGGATTGAAATATAACGAACTGTTGCACAGGGAAAGGATCAAGATGGATGGTCTGTTGTCAACCATGGTGAAACAAATAGAAGAATTTGAGGAGAAGAGGGAACATGTTGAAGCTGCGATGGAGAGAGTCAGCAACGACAAGGAAAAGGTCATTTCAATGAAAAATAATGTTGATGCGGATAGAAGAAGCCTTGCCATTGAGAAGGAGAAGATAGAACAACTGCAGTCTGACCTAAAAGTCTGGGAAGATCACTTATTGACAAACACACAATCACTAGAAACAAAAAAGACCCTTCTCCAGGAGGTGAATGAGAAGAAACTTGAAAACATTGACAAGATAGTACTCAAATGCGAAGCCAACAAGGTTAACATGCAGAAAGTGTCAGTTGCGTTGAAGAACACGCTTGCAAGCCTTGATCAAACGACTGACAAGGGATTGAAACATACCACAATGTTGCAGAGAGAAAGGATCAAGCTGGATGGTCTGTTGTCAACCATTGTGAAACAAAAAGAAGAATTTGAGGAGAAGAGGGAACATGTTGAAGCTGCGATGGAGAGAGTTAGCAACGACAAAGAAAAGGTCATTTCAATGAAAAATAATGTTGAAGCGGATAGAAGAAGCCTTGCCTATTGAGAAGGAGAAGATAGAACAACTGCAGTCTGACCTTAAAGTCTGGGAAGATCACTTATTGACAAACACACAATCACTAGAAACAAAAAAGACCCTTCTCCAGGAGGTGAATGACAAGAAACTTGAAAACATTTACAAGATAGTACTCAAATGCGAAGCCAACAAGGTTAACATGCAGAAAGTGTCAATTGCGTTGAAGAACACGCTTGCAAGCCTTGATCAAACGACTGACAAGGGATTGAAACATACCAACATGTTGCAGAGAGAAAGGATCAAGCTGGATGGTGTTTTGGCAACCATTGTGAAACAAAAAGAAGAATTTGAGGAGAAGAGGGAACATGTTGAAGCTGCGATGGAGAGAGTCAGCAACGACAAGGAAAAGGTCATTTCAATGAAAAATAATGTTGACGCGGAAAGAAGAAGCCTTGCCATTGAGAAGGAGAAGATAGAACAACTGCAGTCTGACCTAAAAGTCTGGGAAGATCACTTATTGACAAACACACAATCACTAGAAACAAAAAAGACCCTTCTCCAGGAGGTGAATGACAAGAAACTTGAAAACATTTACAAGAAAGTACTCAAATGCGAAGCCAACAAGGTTGACATGCAGAAAGTGTCAGTTGCGTTGAAGAACACGCTTGCAAGCCTTGATCAAACGACTGACAAGGGATTGAAACATACCAAAATGTTGCAGAGAGAAAGGATCAAGCTGGATGGTCTGTTGTCAACCATTGTGAAACAAAAAGAAGAATTTGAGGAGAAGAGGGAACATGTTGAAGCTGCGATGGAGAGAGTCAGCAACGACAAAGAAAAGGTCATTTCAATGAAAAATAATGTTGATGCGGATAGAAGAAGCCTTGCCATTGAGAAGGAGAAGATAGAACAACTGCAGTCTGACCTAAAAGTCTGGGAAGATCACTTATTGACAAACACACAATCACTAGAAACAAAAAAGACCCTTCTCCGGGAGGTGAATGACAAGAAACTTGAAAACATTTCCAAGAAAGTCCTCAAATTCGAGGCCAACAAGGATGACATGCAGAAAGTGTCGCTTGCGTTGAAGAACACGCTTGCAAGCCTTAATCAAACGACTGACAAGGGATTGAAAACATTACCAAAATGTTGCAGAGAGAAAGGATAAAGCTGGATGGTTTTTTGGCAACCATGGTGAAACAAAAAGAAGAATTTGAGGAGAAGAGGGAACATGTTGAAGCTGCGATGGAGAGAGTCAGCAACGACAAGGAAAAGGTCATTTCAATGAAAAATAATGTTGACGCGGATAGAAGAAGCCTTGCCATTGAGAAGGAGAAGATAGAACAACTGCAGTCTGACCTTAAAGTCTGGGAAGATCACTTATTGACAAACACACAATCACTAGAAACAAAAAAGACCCTTCTCCAGGAGGTGAATGAGAAGAAACTTGAAAACATTGACAAGATAGTACTCAAATGCGAAGCCAACAAGGTTGACATGCAGAAAGTGTCAGTTGCGTTGAAGAACACGCTTGCAAGCCTTGATCAAACGACTGACAAGGGATTGAAACATACCACAATGTTGCAGAGAGAAAGGATCAAGCTGGATGGTCTGTTGTCAACCATTGTGAAACAAAAAGAAGAATTTGAGGAGAAGAAGGGAACATGTTGAAGCTGCGATGGAGAGAGTTAGCAACGACAAAGAAAAGGTCATTTCAATGAAAAATAATGTTGATGCGGATAGAAGAAGCCTTGCCATTGAGAAGGAGAAGATAGAACAACTGCAGTCTGACCTAAAAGTCTGGGAAGATCACTTATTGACAAACACACAATCACTAGAAACAAAAAAGACCCTTCTCCGGGAGGTGAATGACAAGAAACTTGAAAACATTGACAAGAAAGTACTCAAATGCGAAGCCAACAAGGTTGACATGCAGAAAGTGTCAGTTGCGTTGAAGAACACGCTTGCAAGCCTTGATCAAACGACTGACAAGGGATTGAAACATACCAAAATGTTGCAGAGAGAAAGGATCAAGCTGGATGGTCTGTTGTCAACCATTGTGAAACAAAAAGAAGAATTTGAGGAGAAAAGGGAACATGTTGAAGCTGCGATGGAGAGAGTCAGCAACGACAAAGAAAAGGTCATTTCAATGAAAAATAATGTTGATGCGGATAGAAGAAGCCTTGCCATTGAGAAGGAGAAGATAGAACAACTGCAGTCTGACCTAAAAGTCTGGGAAGATCACTTATTGACAAACACACAATCACTAGAAACAAAAAAGACCCTTCTCCAGGAGGTGAATGACAAGAAACTTGAAAACATTGACAAGATAAGTACTCAAATGCGAAGCCAACAAGGTTGACATGCAGAAAGTGTCAGTTGCGTTGAAGAACACGCTTGCAAGCCTTGATCAAACGACTGACAAGGGATTGAAACATACCACAATGTTGCAGAGAGAAAGGATCAAGCTGGATGGTCTGTTGTCAACCATTGTGAAACAAAAAGAAGAATTTGAGGAGAAGAGGGAACATGTTGAAGCTGCGATGGAGAGAGTTAGCAACGACAAAGAAAAGGTCATTTCAATGAAAAATAATGTTGAAGCGGATAGAAGAAGCCTTGCCATTGAGAAGGAGAAGATAGAACAACTGCAGTCTGACCTAAAAGTCTGGGAAGATCACTTATTGACAAACACACAATCACTAGAAACAAAAAAGACCCTTCTCCAGGAGGTGAATGACAAGAAACTTGAAAACATTTACAAGAAAGTACTCAAATGCGAAGCCAACAAGGTTGACATGCAGAAAGTGTCAGTTGCGTTGAAGAACACGCTTGCAAGCCTTGATCAAACGACTGACAAGGGATTGAAATATAACGAACTGTTGCAGAGAGAAAGGATCAAGATGGAGTCTGTTGTCAACCATGGTGAAACAAATAGAAGAATTTGAGGAGAAGAGGGAACATGTTGAAGCTGCGATGGAGAGAGTCAGCAACGACAAGGAAAAGGTCATTTCAATGAAAAATAATGTTGATGCGGATAGAAGAAGCCTTGCCATTGAGAAGGAGAAGATAGAACAACTGCAGTCTGACCTTAAAGTCTGGGAAGATCACTTATTGACAAACACACAATCACTAGAAACAAAAAAGACCCTTCTCCGGGAGGTGAATGACAAGAAACTTGAAAACATTTCCAAGAAAGTCCTCAAATGCGAGGCCAACAAGGATGACATGCAGAAAGTGTCGCTTGCGTTGAAGAACATGCTTGCAAGCCTTAATCAAACGACTGACAAGGGATTGAAACATACCAACATGTTGCAGAGAGAAAGGATCAAGCTGGATGGTGTTTTGGCAACCATTGTGAAACAAAAAGAAGAATTTGAGGAGAAGAGGGAACATGTTGAAGCTGCGATGGAGAGAGTCAGCAACGACAAGGAAAAGGTCATTTCAATGAAAAATAATGTTGACGCGGAAAGAAGAAGCCTTGCCATTGAGAAGGAGAAGATAGAACAACTGCAGTCTGACCTTAAAGTCTGGGAAGATCACTTATTGACAAACACACAATCACTAGAAACAAAAAAGACCCTTCTCCGGGAGGTGAATGACAAGAAACTTGAAAACATTTACAAGAAAGTACTCAAATGCGAAGCCAACAAGGTTGACATCCAGAAAGTGTCAGTTGCGTTGAAGAACACGCTTGCAAGCCTTGATCAAACGACTGACAAGGGATTGAAACATACCAACATGTTGCAGAGAGAAAGGATCAAGCTGGATGGTCTGTTGTCAACCATTGTGAAACAAAAAGAAGAATTTGAGGAGAAGAGGGAACATGTTGAAGCTGCGATGGAGAGAGTCAGCAACGACAAGGAAAAGGTCATTTCAATGAAAAATAATGTTGCCGCGGATAGAAGAAGCCTTGCCATTGAGAAGGAGAAGATAGAACAACTGCAGTCTGACCTTAAAGTCTGGGAAGATCACTTATTGACAAACACACAATCACTAGAAACAAAAAAGACCCTTCTCCAGGAGGTGAATGACAAGAAACTTGAAAACATTTACAAGAAAGTACTCAAATGCGAAGCCAACAAGGTTGACATGCAGAAAGTGTCAGTTGCGTTGAAGAACACGCTTGCAAGCCTTGATCAAACGACTGACAAGGGATTGAAACATACCACAATGTTGCAGAGAGAAAGGATCAAGCTGGATGGTCTGTTGTCAACCATTGTGAAACAAAAAGAAGAATTTGAGGAGAAGAGGGAACATGTTGAAGCTGCGATGGAGAGAGTCAGCAACGACAAAGAAAAGGTCATTTCAATGAAAAATAATGTTGATGCGGATAGAAGAAGCCTTGCCATTGAGAAGGAGAAGATAGAACAACTGCAGTCTGACCTTAAAGTCTGGGAAGATCACTTATTGACAAACACACAATCACTAGAAACAAAAAAGACCCTTCTCCGGGAGGTGAATGACAAGAAACTTGAAAACATTTACAAGAAAGTACTCAAATGCGAAGCCAACAAGGTTGACATGCAGAAAGTGTCAGTTGCGTTGAAGAACACGCTTGCAAGCCTTGATCAAACGACTGACAAGGGATTGAAACATACCAAAATGTTGCAGAGAGAAAGGATCAAGCTGGATGGTCTGTTGTCAACCATTGTGAAACAAAAAGAAGAATTTGAGGAGAAGAGGGAACATGTTGAAGCTGCGATGGAGAGAGTTAGCAACGACAAAGAAAAGGTCATTTCAATGAAAAATAATGTTGATGCGGATAGAAGAAGCCTTGCCATTGAGAAGGAGAAGATAGAACAACTGCAGTCTGACCTAAAAGTCTGGGAAGATCACTTATTGACAAACACACAATCACTAGAAACAAAAAAGACCCTTCTCCAGGAGGTGAATGAGAAGAAACTTGAAAACATTTACAAGAAAGTACTCAAATGCGAAGCCAACAAGGTTGACATGCAGAAAGTGTCAGTTGCGTTGAAGAAAACGCTTGCAAGCCTTGATCAAACGACTGACAAGGGATTAAAACATTCCAACATGTTGCAGAGAGAAAGGATAAAGCTGGATGGTGTTTTGGCAACCATTGTGAAACAAAAAGAAGAATTTGAGGAGAAGAGGGAACATGTTGAAGCTGCGATGGAGAGAGTTAGCAACGACAAAGAAAAGGTCATTTCAATGAAAAATAATGTTGATGCGGATAGAAGAAGCCTTGCCATTGAGAAGGAGAAGATAGAACAACTGCAGTCTGACCTAAAAGTCTGGGAAGATCACTTATGGACAAACACACAATCACTAGAAACAAAAAAGACCCTTCTCCAGGAGGTGAATGACAAGAAACTTGAAAACATTTACAAGAAAGTACTCAAATGCGAAGCCAACAAGGTTGACATGCAGAAAGTGTCAGTTGCGTTGAAGAAAACGCTTGCAAGCCTTGATCAAACGACTGACAAGGGATTGAAACTATACCGAACTGTTGCACAGAGGAAAGGATCAAGATGGATGGTCTGTTGTCAACCATTGTGAAACAAATAGAAGAATTTGAGGAGAAGAGGGAACATGTTGAAGCTGCGATGGAGAGAGTCAGCAACGACAAGGAAAAGGTCATTTCAATGAAAAATAATGTTGATGCGGATAGAAGAAGCCTTGCCATTGAGAAGGAGAAGATAGAACAACTGCAGTCTGACCTAAAAGTCTGGGAAGATCACTTATTGACAAACACACAATCACTAGAAACAAAAAAGACCCTTCTCCGGGAGGTGAATGACAAGAAACTTGAAAACATTTCCAAGAAAGTACTCAAATTCGAAGGCCAACAAGGATTGACATGCAGAAAGTGTCAGTTGCGTTGAAGAACACGCTTGCAAGCCTTGATCAAACGACTGACAAGGGATTGAAACATACCAACATGTTGCAGAGAGAAAGGATAAAGCTGGATGGCTTTCTGGCAACCATGGTGAAACAAAAAGAAGAATTTGAGGAGAAGAGGGAACATGTTGAAGCTGCGATGGAGAGAGTCAGCAACGACAAGGAAAAGGTCATTTCAATGAAAAATAATGTGGATGCGGATAGAAGAAGCCTTGCCATTGAGAAGGAGAAGATAGAACAACTGCAGTCTGACCTTAAAGTCTGGGAAGATCACTTATTGACAAACACACAATCACTAGAAACAAAAAAGATCCTTCTCCGGGAGGTGAATGACAAGAAACTTGAAAACATTTTCAAGAAAGTACTCAAATGCGAAGCCAACAAGGTTGACATGCAGAAAGTGTCAGTTGCGTTGAAGAACACGCTTGCAAGCCTTGATCAAACGACTGACAAGGGATTGAAACATACCAACATGTTGCAGAGAGAAAGGATCAAGCTGGATGGTCTGTTGGCAACCATGGTGAAACAAAAAGAAGAATTTGAGGAGAAGAGGGAACATGTTGAAGCTGCGATGGAGAGAGTCAGCAACGACAAGGAAAAGGTCATTTCAATGAAAAATAATGTTGACGCGGATAGAAGAAGCCTTGCCATTGAGAAGGAGAAGATAGAACAACTGCAGTCTGACCTTAAAGTCTGGGAAGATCACTTATTGACAAACACACAATCACTAGAAACAAAAAAGACCCTTCTCCGGGAGGTGAATGACAAGAAACTTGAAAACATTGACAAGAAAGTACTCAAATGCGAAGCCAACAAGGTTGACATGCAGAAAGTGTCAGTTGCGTTGAAGAACACGCTTGCAAGCCTTGATCAAACGACTGACAAGGGATTGAAACATACCAAAATGTTGCAGAGAGAAAGGATCAAGCTGGATGGTCTGTTGTCAACCATTGTGAAACAAAAAGAAGAATTTGAGGAGAAGAGGGAACATGTTGAAGCTGCGATGGAGAGAGTCAGCAACGACAAGGAAAAGGTCATTTCAATGAAAAATAATGTTGATGCGGATAGAAGAAGCCTTGCCATTGAGAAGGAGAAGATAGAACAACTGCAGTCTGACCTAAAAGTCTGGGAAGATCACTTATTGACAAACACACAATCACTAGAAACAAAAAAGACCCTTCTCCGGGAGGTGAATGACAAGAAACTTGAAAACATTTACAAGAAAGTACTGAAATGCGAAGCCAACAAGGTTGACATGCAGAAAGTGTCAGTTGCGTTGAAGAACATGCTTGCAAGCCTTAATCAAACGACTGACAAGGGATTGAAATATAACGAACTGTTGCACAGGGAAAGGATCAAGCTGAATGGTCTTTTGGCAACCATTGTGAAACAAAAAGAAGAATTTGAGGAGAAGAGGGAACATGTTGAAGCTGCGATGGAGAGAGTCAGCAACTACAACGAAAAGGTCATTTCAATGAAAAATAATGTTGACGCGGATAGAAGAAGCCTTGCCATTGAGAAGGAGAAGATAGAACAACTGCAGTCTGACCTTAAAGTCTGGGAAGATCACTTATTGACAAACAAACAATCACTCGAAACAAAAAAGACCCTTCTCCAGGAGGTGAATGAGAAGAAACTTGAAAACATTTACAAGAAAGTACTCAAATTCGAGGCCAACAAGGATGACATGGAGAAAGAGTCGCTTGCGTTGAAGAACATGCTTGCAAGCCTTAATCAAATGACTGACAAGGGATTGAAATATAACGAACTGTTGCACAGGGAAAGGATCAAGATGGATGGTCTGTTGTCAACCATGGTGAAACAAATAGAAGAATTTGAGGAGAAGAGGGAACATGTTGAAGCTGCGATGGAGAGAGTTAGCAACGACAAGGAAAAGGTCATTTCAATGAAAAATAATGTTGATGCGGATAAGAAGAAGCCTTGCCATTGAGAAGGAGAAGATAGAACAACTGCAGTCTGACCTTAAAGTCTGGGAAGATCACTTATTGACAAACACACAATCACTAGAAACAAAAAAGACCCTTCTCCAGGAGGTGAATGAGAAGAAACTTGAAAACATTTCCAAGAAAGTACTCAAATTCAAAGCCAACAAGGATGACATGCAGAAAGTGTCGCTTGCGTTGAAGAACACGCTTGCAAGCCTTAATCAAACGACTGACAAGGGATTAAAACATTCCAACATGTTGCAGAGAGAAAGGATCAAGCTGGATGGTGTTTTGGCAACCATGGTGAAACAAAAAGAAGAATTTGAGGAGAAGAGGGAACATGTTGAAGCTGCGATGGAGAGAGTCAGCAACGACAAGGAAAAGGTCATTTCAATGAAAAATAATGTTGATGCGGAAAGAAGAAGCCTTGCCATTGAGAAGGAGAAGATAGAACAACTGCAGTCTGACCTTAAAGTCTGGGAAGATCACTTATTGACAAACACACAATCACTAGAAACAAAAAAGATCCTTCTCCGGGAGGAGAATGACAAGAAACTTGAAAACATTTACAAGAAAGTACTCAAATGCGAAGCCAACAAGGTTGACATGCAGAAAGTGTCAGTTGCGTTGAAGAACACGCTTGCAAGCCTTGATCAAACGACTGACAAGGGATTGAAACATACCAAAATGTTGCAGAGAGAAAGGATCAAGCTGGATGGTCTTTTGTCAACCATTGTGAAACAAAAAGAAGAATTTGAGGAGAAGAGGGAACATGTTGAAGCTGCGATGGAGAGAGTCAGCAACGACAAGGAAAAGGTCATTTCAATGAAAAATAATGTTGATGCGGATAGAAGAAGCCTTGCCATTGAGAAGGAGAAGATAGAACAACTGCAGTCTGACCTTAAAGTCTGGGAAGATCACTTATTGACAAACACACAATCACTAGAAACAAAAAAGATCCTTCTCCGGGAGGTGAATGACAAGAAACTTGAAAACATTTACAAGAAAGTACTCAAATTCGAAGCCAACAAGGATTGACATGCAGAAAGTGTCAGTTGCGTTGAAGAACACGCTTGCAAGCCTTGATCAAACGACTGACAAGGGATTGAAACATACCAACATGTTGCAGAGAGAAAGGATCAAGCTGGATGGTCTGTTTGTCAACCATTGTGAAACAAAAAGAAGAATTTGAGGAGAAGAGGGAACATGTTGAAGCTGCGATGGAGAGAGTCAGCAACGATAAGGAAAAGGTCATTTCAATGAAAAATAATGTTGACGCGGATAGAAGAAGCCTTGCCATTGAGAAGGAGAAGATAGAACAACTGCAGTCTGACCTTAAAGTCTGGGAAGATCACTTATTGACAAACACACAATCACTAGAAACAAAAAAGACCCTTCTCCAGGAGGTGAATGACAAGAAACTTGAAAACATTTACAAGAAAGTACTCAAATGCGAAGCCAACAAGGTTGACATGCAGAAAGTGTCGGTTGCGTTGAAGAACAAGCTTGCAAGCCTTAATCAAACGACTGACAAGGGATTGAAACATACCAACATGTTGCAGAGAGAAAGGATCAAGCTGATGGTCTGTTGGCAACCATTGTGAAACAAAAAGAAGAATTTGAGGAGAAGAGGGAACATGTTGAAGCTGCGATGGAGAGAGTCAGCAACTACAACGAAAAGGTCATTTCAATGAAAAATAATGTTGACGCGGATAGAAGAAGCCTTGCCATTGAGAAGGAGAAGATAGAACAACTGCAGTCTGACCTTAAAGTCTGGGAAGATCACTTATTGACAAACAAACAATCACTCGAATCAAAAAAGACCCTTCTCCAGGAGGTGAATGAGAAGAAACTTGAAAACATTTACAAGAAAGTACTCAAATTCGAGGCCAACAAGGATGACATGGAGAAAGAGTCGCTTGCGTTGAAGAACATGCTTGCAAGCCTTAATCAAATGACTGACAAGGGATTGAAATATAACGAACTGTTGCACAGGGAAAGGATCAAAATGGATGGTCTGTTGTCAACCATGGTGAAACAAATAGAAGAATTTGAGGAGAAGAGGGAACATGTTGAAGCTGCGATGGAGAGAGTCAGCAACGACAAGGAAAAGGTCATTTCATTGAAAAATAATGTTGACGCGGAAAGAAGAAGCCTTGCCATTGAGAAGGAGAAGATAGAACAACTGCAGTCTGACCTAAAAGTCTGGGAAGATCACTTATGGACAAACACACAATCACTAGAAACAAAAAAGACCCTTCTCCAGGAGGTGAATCACAAGAAACTTGAAAACATTTACAAGAAAGTACTCAAATGCGAAGCCAACAAGGTTGACATGCAGAAAGTGTCAGTTGCGTTGAAGAACACGCTTGCAAGCCTTGATCAAACGACTGACAAGGGATTGAAATATAACGAACTGTTGCACAGGGAAAGGATCAAGATGGATGGTCTGTTGTCAACCATGGTGAAACAAATAGAAGAATTTGAGGAGAAGAGGGAACATGTTGAAGCTGCGATCGAGAGAGTCAGCAACTACAACGAAAAGGTCATTTCAATGAAAAATATTGTTGATGCGGATAGAAGAAGCCTTGCCATTGAGAAGGAGAAGATAGAACAACTGCAGTCTGACCTAAAAGTCTGGGAAGATCACTTATTGACAAACACACAATCAATAGAAACAAAAAAGACCCTTATCCGGGAGGTGAATGACAAGAAACTTGAAAACATTTCCAAGAAAGTCCTCAAATTCGAGGCCAACAAGGATGAAATGCAGAAAGTGTCGCTTGCGTTGAAGAACACGCTTGCAAGCCTTAATCAAACGACTGACAAGGGATTAAAACATTCCAACATGTTGCAGAGAGAAAGGATAAAGCTTGATGGTGTTTTGGCAACCATGGTGAAACAAAAAGAAGAATTTGAGGAGAAGAGGGAACATGTTGAAGCTGCGATGGAGACAGTCAGCAACGACAAGGAAAAGGTCATTTCAATGAAAAATAATGTGGATGCGGATAGAAGAAGCCTTGCCATTGAGAAGGAGAAGATAGAACAACTGCAGTCTGACCTAAAAGTCTGGGAAGATCACTTATTGACAAACACACAATCAATAGAAACAAAAAAGACCCTTCTCCAGGAGGTGAATGACAAGAAACTTGAAAACATTTACAATAAAGTACTCAAATGCAAAGCCAACAAGGTTGACATGCAGAAAGTGTCAGTTGCGTTGAAGAACACGCTTGCAAGCCTTGATCAAACGACTGACAAGGGATTGAAACATACCAAAATGTTGCAGAGAGAAAGGATCAAGCTGGATTGTCATTTGTCAACCATTGTGAAACAAAAAGAAGAATTTGAGGAGAAGAGGGAACATGTTGAAGCTGCGATGGAGAGAGTTAGCAACGACGAAGAAAAGGTAATTTCAATGAAAAATAATGTTGATGCGGATAGAAGAAGCCTTGCCATTGAGAAGGAGAAGATAGAACAACTGGAGTCTGACCTAAAAGTCTGGGAAGATCACTTATTGACAAACACACAATCACTAGAAACAAAAAAGACCCTTCTCCGGGAGGTGAATGACAAGAAACTTGAAAACATTTCCAAGAAAGTCCTCAAATTCGAGGCCAACAAGGATGACATGCAGAAAGTGTCGCTTGCGTTGAAGAACATGCTTGCAAGCCTTAATCAAACGACTGACAAGGGATTGAAACATACCAACATGTTGCAGAGAGAAAGGATCAAGCTGGATGGTGTTTTGGCAACCATGGTGAAACAAAAAGAAGAATTTGAGGAGAAGAGGGAACATGTTGAAGCTGCGATGGAGAGAGTCAGCAACGACAAGGAAAAGGTCATTTCAATGAAAAATAATGTTGACGCGGAAAGAAGAAGCCTTGCCATTGAGAAGGAGAAGATAGAACAACTGCAGTCTGACCTTAAAGTCTGGGAAGATCACTTATTGACAAACACACAATCACTAGAAACAAAAAAGACCCTTCTCCGGGAGGTGAATGACAAGAAACTTGAAAACATTTACAAGAAAGTACTCAAATGCGAACCCAACAAGGTTGACATGCAGAAAGTGTCAGTTGCGTTGAAGAACAAGCTTGCAAGCCTTGATCAAACGACTGACAAGGGATTGAAACATACCACAATGTTGCAGAGAGAAAGGATCAAGCTGGATGGTCTGTTGTCAACCATTGTGAAACAAAAAGAAGAATTTGAGGAGAAGAGGGAACATGTTGAAGCTGCGATGGAGAGAGTTAGCAACGACAAAGAAAAGGTCATTTCAATGAAAAATAATGTTGACACGGAAAGAAGAAGCCTTGCCATTGAGAAGGAGAAGATAGAACAACTGCAGTCTGACCTAAAAGTCTGGGAAGATCACTTATTGACAAACACACAATCACTAGAAACAAAAAAGACCCTTCTCCAGGAGGTGAATGAGAAGAAACTTGAAAACATTGACAAGATAGTACTCAAATGCGAAGCCAACAAGGTTAACATGCAGAAAGTGTCAGTTGCGTTGAAGAACACGCTTGCAAGCCTTGATCAAACGACTGACAAGGGATTGAAACATACCACAATGTTGCAGAGAGAAAGGATCAAGCTGGATGGTCTGTTGTCAACCATTGTGAAACAAAAAGAAGAATTTGAGGAGAAGAGAGAACATGTTGAAGCTGCGATGGAGAGAGTTAGCAACGACGAAGAAAAGGTCATTTCAATGAAAAATAATGTTGATGCGGATAGAAGAAGCCTTGCCATTGAGAAGGAGAAGATAGAACAACTGCAGTCCGACCTAAACGTCTGGGAAGATCACTTATTGACAAACACACAATCACTAGAAACAAAAAAGACCCTTCTCCAGGAGGTGAATGAGAAGAAACTTGAAAACATTGACAAGATAGTACTCAAATTCGAGGCCAACAAGGATGACATGCAGAAAGTGTCAGTTGCGTTGAAGAACAAGCTTGCAAGCCTTGATCAAACGACTGACAAGGGATTGAAACATACCACGATGTTGCAGAGAGAAAGGATCAAGCTGGATGGTCTGTTGTCAACCATTGTGAAACAAAAAGAAGAATTTGAGGAGAAGAGGGAACATGTTGAAGCTGCGATGGAGAGAGTCAGCATCGACAAGGAAAAGGTCATTTCAATGAAAAATAATGTTGATGTGGATAGAAGAAGCCTTGCCATTGAGAAGGAGAAGATAGAACAATTGAAGTCTGACCTTAAAATCTGGGAAGATCACTTATTGACAAACACACAATCACTAGAAACCAAAAAGACCCTTCTCCAGGAGGTGAATGAGAAGAAACTTGAAAACATTTACAAGAAAGTACTCAGATTCAAAGCCAACAAGGATGACATGCAGAAAGTGTCGCTTGCATTGAAGAAAACTCAAGAAAACCTTGATCAAATGATTGACCACATATTAAAACATAACAAACTGTTGCAGAGGGAAAGGATCAAGCTGGATAGTCTGTTGTCAAGCATGGTGAAACAAAAAGAAGATCTTGAGGAGAAGAGGGAACAAGTAGAAGCTGCTGTGGAAAGAGTCAGCAAAGACAGAGAAAAGGTAATTTCAATGAATAATAATGTTGACACGGATTTAAGAAGACTTGCCATTGAGAAGAAGAACGTGGAACAACTGCGGTCTGACCTTAATGTCTGGGAAGATCACCTAATGACAAAGACACAATCACTAAAAACAAAAAATAAGCTTCTCCAGGAGGTGAATGAGAAGAAACCTGAAAACATTTTCAAGAAAGTACTCGAATTCGAAGCCAACAAGGATGACATACAGAAAGTGTCTCTTGCGTTGAAGAACTCGCTTAAAAGCCTTGATCCAACGATTGACCACGTATTAAAACAAAACAAACTTTTGCACGGGGAAAGGATCAAGCTGGATAGTCTGTTGTCAAGCATAATGAAACAAAAAGAAGATCTTGAGGAGAAGCGGAAACATGTTGAAGCTGCGTTGGAGAGAGTCAGCAACGACAAGGAAAAAGTCATTTCAATGAAAAATAATGTTTATGCGGACAGAAGAAGCCTTGCCATAGAGAAGGAGAAGATGGAACAACTGCAGTCTTACCTAAAAGTGTGGGAAGATCACTTATTGACAAACACAGAGTCACTAGAAACAAAAAAGAGACATCTCCAGGTGGTAAATGAGAAAAAACTTGAAAACCTTTCCAAGAAAGTACTCAAATTCGAAGCCAACAAGGATGACATGCAGAAAGTGTCGCTTGCGTTGAAGAACACGCGTGCAAGCCTTGATCAAACGGCAGACCAAGTATTAAAACATAAACTATTCCAGAGAGAAAGGAGCAAACTCGATAGTTTGTTGTCAAGCATGGTGAAACAAAAAGAACTGGAGGAGAAGAGGGAACATCTTGAAGCTGCTGTTGAGAGATTCAGCAATGTGAGGGAAAAGGTCATATCAATGAAGAATTATGTTGATGCGGATCGAATAAGACTTGCCATTGAGAAGGAGAAGTTGGAACAACTGCGGTCTGACCTTAAAGTCTGGGAATATAATTTAATGACTAACAGACAATCACTAGAAACAGCAAAGGCCGATCTCCACGGGTTGCATGAGAAGAATCTTGAAAACATTTTTATGGAAGGACTCAAATTAGAAGCCAACAAGGATGGCGTGGATCAAGTGTTGCTTGCGTTGAAGAACACACATTCAGGCTTTGATCAAACGACAGACCGAGTATTAAATCATCACAAACTGTTGCAGAGGGAAAGGATCAAGCTGGATGTTCTACTGTCATGCATAGTGGAAAAACATGAGGAAGAAAACCCAAATGTAAAACTCTTAATTGAAAAAGAATACCTTCAGAATCTGAAGAGCATGATCAAACAACAAAAAGAGTGCCTGCTTGGATCCAAGGACATTTTTTGCAAAGAAATACTGGCGTTGCATTTCATCAAGTTTGATATGAGACGAGAAATGGTTATGCTTGAAAAGAATATTCACATGTTTAAAAACAAATACTCCAAGGTTGAAATAACAGAAAATGACTTTAGGAACTGTAAAGTAGAAATTGATACGTTACTTCAAGGGATAAAGAAAGAATCAAAGAGCATTTCTGAGCTAAATGTTCAGGTTCAAATTCAAATTGATGACCTGCAAAACGGTAAATATTTTCAACAGCAAAGGAAGAATGTTTTGTTTGAAGCAAACAATGACATTTTACAGAAATTGTTTGCAAACAAGGATAAGAGAGCCGACAAAATTACCCAATACAATGATTTAATCCAGGTTTGTTTTGACAATTTATTTTCACACATTTTAAATCAGAGAGAAGCTATTGGAAACCAAAATATCACACTGAAAAAACTCCATGCAGAGTCGAGACACTTTAAAAAAGTGTTGTTTCGGAAGAATACAATAAAGGACAAAAAGGACAAAGAATATTTAACTTGCTTAAAAACTAAGGAAGAAAGAAAAAACACTATTGTTCAAAAGTTTAATCACGATATTACCACGTGGAAAAGCTGGTTGGGTATAAGGGCTCCAATACAAGAGAAGAGACACATTGAAAATGTCAGTGATGATATAAACAGTGTACAAAAACAAATTTCTCCGATACAACAAAGTGTTAAGTTTGAAAAAGAAATCATGAGGGAGAGGATGCAAATAAGAGTCCAACAGTCAGTCCCAGGAGTAGTTGAATGCGCCAAGCTCGGCAAAGCAACAAATGCCGGTGAATTTCTTAAATCAAAATTAAAACGCTTAAATCAAAGTCTATATGATAACTTTCAAAAGATTATGCATCAATTGGCACACAAAAATAAATATTGCCTCTATTTGGGTAAAATAATGGAAGATGTGTGTTATGGACTTGAGCAGAAGCTACTGATCAGTGGTTATTATAAGCTGATAGAACAAAAGACCACCCATCTCCTAATGACAAAATCAAACAAGGGAATACAAACTGAGGTTCCATTAAAAGAGTTTAGAAAAATTTATGAAAATATCAATAAAGAGCACAATAAATCTGTTCTACAGAATACAACAGTGAAGCAGACAGAACGATTTGAAACAAAGTGCCTTGAAGAGGATAAACATCATAATATAACAAGTCAATTCATGGAGTCAGAAAGAGAATATCGTCTAATTGTATCCGTCAGTGACAAAGTGGGTAAAGAACAGAAACAGGGGGTTTACACTCAGCCTGAATCATTTGTCAAAAAAGGTTTTCCCACAGTAAACAATATCTCGAAAAGAGATTGCATGCGAAAAATTTGGAAGGATACAAATGTGCAAAAAAAGGAAATTAATCAGATGAAATATACAGGGCATGAGATGAAAAAACACTTGGAGAAACAGCTAAAGGTAATTACCAATTTTGTTAAAACATATTGGATACACAAAAAAAATACATTTGTCGAGAAGAAAACTTTAGATCAAGGATTTGGTAAGATATGGGGAAGTAATTCAGAGATAAACCATAAAATACAGGATAAAAAGTATTTTCACCTTGAGAAACTTAAAGTTGAGATTCTCTGTGATATTGAGACCCTAACTGTCAAAAAGGAAAATAGGAGCAGGGCACTGAATACTTGCTCATCAAATACTCAGTTGGACATGTCAGTAGAAAATCATAGTAGATAAAGAGTTTAGGCTAGTGGATTATTATTACAACTACTATTTTCCTCATGGCAGTTACTGTGTATTTCCTGTGCAAAGTCAGGGAACTCAGGATATTTGTGCATGTCCAGCTTGCTGATTGTAATTTACAATCTTTTCAAATGTGTTGAAATGTCTAATATCATCTAAAGATTGTAAATGCATGTTATGTCAAAACAGCTAGGGTTCATTACTTGCAACTTTTTGATTTTTGATAGTATTACAGTGCTGTGAAAGGTATTGGCCCCCTTCCCAAATTCTAATATTTTTGCAGTTTCCCCACTTAAATGTTTAAGATCATGAAACAAATGTAAATATCAGACAAAGATACCCCAAGTAAACATAAAATGCTGTTTTCAAATGGTGATTGCCCTGTGGGGAAAATGCCCCCCGCTTGCTAAATCGTTAATTAACTGTGACTAATCACATGTTTTGGTTCATTTTTAATGACCCCACGCAAGCCTGATAAACTCTAGACCTGTTCAATCAAGAAATCACTTGAATAGAAGCTGTTTGAAACACTTAAGTCGGCTAAAAGATCTAAAAAAGCTCCAACAAAATGCTACGATCCAAAGAAATTCAAGAACAAACGAGAAAAGGTAATTTACATCTATCAGTCTTCAAAAGGTTACAAAGCCATTTCTAAACCTTATTATACTCAAACGGAGTTAACATGGACCAGTGGTGAACCTTCATCACTGGTCCAAAAAAAAAAAAAAAAAAGAACAAAGACTCGCCAACTTGTGCAAAAAAAACAACAACCAAAAAAACACATCTGACTTTTGTCTCTATGGACTGACAAGCCGAAAATTTTACTTTTTGAAAGGTTTCTCGTTACCTCTGCCATAAATGTAACAAAGCATTTCAGAGAAAGAACATCATACCAACAGTCAAATATGGTGGTGATGATGTGATGGCCCGTGGCTGCTTTGCTTCTCCAGAACCTGGATGACTTGCTGTGATTGATGGAACCATGAATTCTGCTCTTTACCAGAAAATCCTGAAGGAGACTGTTCGGCCATCACTTCATGACCTCAAACTTGGGTTCTGCAGATGGAAAACAATTCAAAACACGCAAGCAAGTCAACTTCTGAATGAAGTTGTTTTGTTTTGTTCCCGTAATAAATAAAAATCACCATTTATAAAAACTGCATTTTTGAGTACGTTGACTTGGGTTATCTTTGTCTGCTATTTACATTTGTTTGATAATATTAAACATTAAATGGGGAAACTATGCAAAAAATCTAACTAAGAATTTGAGAAAGGGCCAATACTTTTTCACGGCGCTGCACGTGTTTATTGCAGTATAAAATATTTGTTCACAGTGCGGGAGTGTTCATGAATCTTGAATGTTGAAATCAAATTTACAGTATAATAATAGACATGCTCTGTGTTAACTGCTGGAGGCAGGAAGTCTTTTAAATGTTAAAAAAAAGAAAAGAAATACAACAACAATATTTTTTTAACAATACTTTGTATTTCATTTTTCTTGTGCTTATTTCTGCCATATTTGTTTTCCAGCATAAACCTTTGAAAGAATGCCAAATTTGTGTCCCCTTTTATGTCTCCGTTTACAGTACATTTTAATAAATATAAATATTACATGATTTCTGGTGAGTATGAAAGGGTTCAAAAAGTTCAGGTACAGTAAATCCGCAAAATATTTACAACATATTATAAATTTAAAATAAAGTATATAAAACACTTTCCATGGGCTCACCACCTGTGGGAGGGGCCATAGGAGTCGGGTCCAATGTGAGCTGGGCGGTGGCTGAAGGCAGGGACCTTGGCGGTCCGATCCCCGGCTACAGAAGCTGGCTCTAGGGGCGTGAAATATCACCTCTCTGGCAGGGAAGGAGCCCGAACTGGTGTGTGAGGTTGAGAAGTTCCGACTAGATATAGTCGAGCTCACCTCTACACACGGCTTAGGCTCTGGTACCAGTCCTCTTGAGAGGGGTTGGACTCTTCCACTCTGGAGTTGCCCACGGTGAGAGGAGCCGAGCAGCTGTGGTTATACTTATTGCCCCCCGGCTTGGCAACTGTACATTGGTGTTCACCCCGCTGGACGAGAGGGTAGCCTCCCTCCGCCTTCGGGTGTGGGGATCGGTCCTGACTGTTGTTTGTGCCTATGCACCAAACAGCAGTTCAGAGTCCCCACCCTTTTTAGAGTCCTTGGAGGGGGACTCCATCGTTCCGCTGGGGCACTTCAATGCTTACGTGGGCAATGACAGTAAGACCTGGAAGGGCGTGATTGGGAGAAACGCCACCCCCGAGCCCCGATCAGAACCCGAGTGGTGTTCTGTTATTGGACTTCTGTGCTCATCACGGATTATCCATAACGAACACCGTGTTCAAGCATAAGGGTGTCCACACGTGCACCTGGCACCAGAACTACCCTAGGTCGCAGCTCGATGATCGACTTTGTGGTCGTGTCATCGGACTTGCGGCCGCATGCCTTGGACACTCGGGTAAAGAGAGGGGCGGAGCTGTCAAATGATCACCACCTGGTGGTGAGTTCGCTCCGATGATGGGGGAAGATGCCGGTCCGACTTAGCAGGCCCAAACATATTGTGAGGGTCTGCTGGGAACATCTGGCCGAATCCCCTGTCAGAAGGAGTTTCAACTCACACCTCCGGCAAAACTCCACCCACGTCCCGGGGGAGGTGGGGGACATTGAGTCCAATTGGACCATGTTCCGCACCTCTATTGCTGAGGCGGTCAACCAGAGCCGTGGCCGTAAGGTGGCTGGTGCCTGTTAAACTGAAGAAGGAGTCCTATCGGGCCTTTTTGGCCTGTGGGACACAGTTGATGGGTACCGGGTGGCAAAGCAGAATGCAGCTTTGGTGGTCGCTGAGGCAAAAACTTGGGCATGGGAGGAGTTCGGTGAGGCCATGGAGAATGACTTCCAGGCGGCTTCGAGTAAATTCTGGTCCACCATCCGGCGTCTCAGGAGCGGGAAGCAGTGCACCTTAAACACTGTGTATAGTGGGCATGGGGCACTACTGACCTCGACTCGGGTAGTGTTGTTACTTTCGCGAACGTTTCGTTCAGAAGAACGAATCATTTTAGTGAACGAACTGAACCGAATCAGTTTATGAAATGATTCATTCTTTTAGCTTGGCAGCCGTGAGGCGAGCGAGTTGGCTGGGAGCGGAAACGGAACTGTTGAAGCGTTCTGTCACTCACTTCTGAATCTTCGGTGAATGACCAATGAGCAACCACCGTGCAGTCGGGGGCGGGACTTCATTAAACTTACTACCATGTGATTTGCGATTCGCCAGCGTTGAGCAGCTAGCGTCAGGCAGCGCCGTCCTGGCGGGAGAGGGACTTAATGTGAACTGAGTGATTTGTTCAGTGAACTGGTGTACTGAGGAACTGAAGAGTGATTCGTTCAGTGAACTGGTGTACTGAGGAACTGAAGAGGGATTCCTTCAGGGGAGGGACTTAAGTGAACTGAGTGATTCGTTCAGTGAACTGGTGTACTGAGGAACTGAAGAGTGATTTGTTCAGTGAACTGGTGTACTGAGGAACTGAAGAACTGAAGAGTGATTCGTTCAGGGGAGGGACTTAAGTGAACTAATTGATTCATTCAGTGAACTGATGTACTGAGGAACTGAAGAACTGAAGAGTGATTCGTTCATTGAACTTATCGTTCGCGATCCGTTAGATACGAGTGATTCGTTCGTTGAACTTCTTCGTTTGTGATCCGGCTAATTTTTGCACACATCAAGCACACATTCAAGCACACATATTTAAAATAAATGTAAATTAATAATAAATGTATGTACGTACACATACATATAATTTCCTCTGTGTCTCTAATGTGATTATTAAAGTTTTTATTCCATAGAAATAATAATAAGAATACATTAAACTTATATAGCGTTTCTCAAGACACTGAAAGACGCTTTCCACTAATCAGGTGACAATAACAGTAAGGTGAGTGAGCAGAAAGCCCAGCTGGCGGGGGCTGGTGTCAGTGACGTTCCACCGCGGAATGCAGAAATTCATGCCAGCTGGCGAGAGCCGAGCTGGACGTCAGGAGACGCGGAAGGATGGTCGGTAGCTGAGCTCACTGCACGCATGTTCACGACTGACAACCGAAGCCGGATGTTTGAAAGCTTGCTGAGAGAGAGATAGGTAGGTGATAATTAAGATTATTATTTTTTGTTTATTTTAAATCATCTCCCTGCCTTTACTCGTTTACAATACATGACAACAACAATGCATAGTCCTTCGTTTAACGTGTTGAGTAACCGTGAACCTCAGGGATGGATCATTAACTGAATGAGGAAGCACTAGAATGATTTGGTGAAAAAGAACTGAACGGTTCGGTGAACAAAATTTTTGAACGAATCTTTCTAATGAACTGATTCACATTATTCAGTACACTCAAAAGAACTGCCGTGCCCATCACCTAGACTCGAGACGTTGTGAGTCGGTGGGAGAATACTTCGAAGATCTCCTCAATTCCACCAACACACCTTCCCATGAAGAAGCAGAGTCTGGGGTCTCTGAGGCGGGCTTTCATATCTCTGGGGTTGAGGTTACTGAGGTGGTTAGGGTGGATGAGATTCGCCCGGAGTTCCTAAAGGCTCTGGATGTTGAGGGGCTGTCCTGGTTGACACGCCTCTGCAACATCGCAGTGGACATCTGGGACAGTGCCTCTGGGTTGGCAGACTGGGGTGGTGGTCCCCCTTTTTAAGAAGGGGGACCGGAGGGTGTGCTCCAACTACAGGTGAATCACACTCTTCAGCCTACATGGTAAGGTCTATTCAGGGGTGCTGGAGAGGGCGTCTGTCAGGAAGTCGAATCTCAGATTCAGTAGGAGCAGTGTGGTTTTCGTCCTGGCCTTGGAACAGTGGACCAGCTCTACACCCTCAGCAGGGTCTTTGAGGGTGCATGGGAGTTCGCCCAACCAGTCTACAAGTGTTTTGTGGACTTGGAGAAGGCGTTCGACCGTGTCCCTCGAGGTATCATTAAAAGAGTCCATGTTCTCGCAGAGGGCTTTGTTGTGTCTGGCTACATGAGCGCCCGAGAGGGGAGACAAACGGAGATAAGGGGGACGCATATCATGCTCAAACGGTCACACAAGTAAATAAAAAAAAAGGTGAGTAACACGTTTATCCAAGATTAGCAGATAACATTGGTTAGTAAACAAATTATTTTCCAAATTCTTCATAATTTTATGGAAACACCACAGATCACACCAATGTCAGGTCACACCTTCATCTCCGGAAGCCAATCCCCAATCCCCGGAACCCATATCCACTTCTATTCCTATGCATATGTATTTCATCCAAGGATAATCCATATGCATAAATATTAGTGGTCCTATAAGAAACAAATTGTGTTTCTAAAGTTAACTGTAGACGTTATGCCACTTTATGGGACAAAAACACAATTCCGAAGTGAAGCCTTCATAATAGGTTTACTCCAAGGAAAGGAGAAGAAAGAGTGGGGGGGGGGGGGGGGGACATCTTAAAACTCCCCAAATTTGTTTCTATTAAGACTTAGCCAATTTTAAACCTTTTTATCATGAACCGTAATAATCAGGTGGATGACATCGTCATTCACATGAGTTAATTGACCATTATTTATTATTTACATCAAGAGGTTTCATTTTCCAATAGGCATTAAATTTCCATTTTGACTCCCCCTTCTCTATACATTTCAATATAAAGTGCATAGAGATTCTGCCAGCTCCTCATAAGCCCATCCCCAAAAACCATCTCCTCCATTAGTATTTCTCGTTGAGTCCATCCGGGTCAATATTATGTATTATGTATTACTCGTGCACTCACTGTAGTTGTCTCGCCATGCTGCACTATTTGCATATACTGGCCACTCATGCCAGGATTGAGGAGTATCTGTAACATTTGCACAACCAACAATTGTCCCAGATGATCGCACTACTCGTCACTTTAAACCGCCATACACTCCTTGAAGTCTCAGCGCCCTTTGCACAATGGTCATTCCACCGGACTATTCCAATATTAGTCGTTCGAACTGCTCTAAGTGCTAGAGGAATCTGCATCTTTTTGCACAATTGTTTTTTGTCAATGTCTTTATGTCCTCAAAGTGTTCTGTAAATTGACTGTCTGTTGTACTAGAGCGGCTCCAACTACCGGAGACAAATTCCTTGTGTGTTTTGGACATACTTGGCAAATAAAGATGATTCTGATTCTGATAGTGCCCAACTTCTGGATCCAAATTCGTCCCACCCTATGTCTTTGATCTCTAGTTCAATTCACCTTACTTTCCAAACCACTATATCCTAAATTCTGTATTCCACACACACAAAAAATATAGCACCGTAGTGCGACTCTGTTGTCTAATGTAGTATTTATGTTCAGAAATTCTTATTTTCAAGGTTCTTCCCATCTCACCTATCCATCCATCCATTTTCTGAGCCGCTTATCCTCACAAGGGTCGCGGGTGTGCTGGAGCCTATCCCAGCTGTCATCGGGCAGGAGGCGGGGTACACCCATGAACTGGTTGCCAGCCAATCGCAGGGCACATACAAACAGACAACCATTCACACTCACAGTCACACCTACGGGCAATTTAGAGTCTCCAATTTATGCATGTTTTTGGGATGTGGGAGGAAACCGGAGTGCCTGGAGAAAACCCACGCAGGCATGGGGAGAACATGCAAACTCCACACAGTCGGGGCCGGGGATTGGACCCGGGTCCTCAGAACTGTGAGGCTGCCGTCTCACCTATATAAATTTTATTACATTTTTGACATTGGATGGCATATACCACATTCATGGTTCCAGGACCCAGCTGTTGACATATCGGTTGGCCCTGGCCCGTGACCCTGTTAAAAATGAAAGGTGAGTGCCCCAAGAAAGCTGCATCCTTACATTTCTTATTTTTGCGGTGATCTAAAGCCGTGTGAACTAACAAATCTCCCAAATTTAAGTTTTTTCTAAAAGCAGTTATGGTTTTTAATCTTTTCAGCGGTTCACATCTTTCTTGTGTCCATTTGAAATTGTTTTTCAATTCCAAATTTAATTTATTCAAATGCCGTGCATATGTCAATGGACATGTCATGACCACTTGGATGAGCGGGGAATACTCCCTCCTCCTCCTGCAGGTATCATTTCCTTGGAACAAGAGTGAAACCTCTGCTTTAATCTTGTGAAGAAAACGCTTCGAGTAACTCTAAAAATTGTCCTTGTAGCTAACTCTGCATCCTCAGGATATGTACAGATTCTGTTGAAACGAATTAATTGAGATTTAACATGGCCTTTAAAAGTATGTTGTGGGTGATAACTCGTTTTATATAAGAGAGCATGTCTGTTTCTTTATAGTACAATTTAGTGGCCAAGGTTTTGTAATTAGCCTCATGTTCATTTTCTACAAAGAACACAGTGGTGTCCAAAAATGCTATGCTTTCTTGTTGTATATTATGTTTCAGTTTGATTTTCATATGATGAGAATTCAACATTTGTAAAAAAAAAAAAATCATAAAAACCAGCTGTCAAACTACTCCAGAGTCCAGAGATATCATCCAAATAGCGTAAATATAAAAGGGGTCGTTGACAACATTTTAAGAAGGTCGTTTGTTCCAAATCAGCTAAATATATATCATCATAAGGAGGGGAATACTACGGAGCCCCCCTGGTGCCAAGGTATGAGAAAAATTTAATTAATTGATAATCTGTTCCCTCAATTTAGTCATCCGTTCCCTCAGTTTAGTTATCTGTACCCTCAATTTAGTAAACTGTACCCTCAGTTTAGTAATCCGTACCCTCAGTTTAGTAATCCGTACCCTCAGTTTAGCAAATGTCTGGGGCTCCGTATACCTACGTATATCTGTCAAGTGAAGTAAATTATATTTGTATGTTATATTCTTACTCATGTGGATTCTGTGTTTCCTAAACACAGTACTAAATTGAGGGTACGGATTACTAAATTGAGGGTACAGTTTACTAAACTGAGGGTACAGATTACTAAATTGAGGGTACAGATTACTAAATTGAGGGTACAGTTTACTAAACTGAGGGTACAGTTTACTAAACTGAGGGTACAGATTACTAAATTGAGGGTACAGTTTACTAAACTGAGGGTACAGATTACTAAACCGAGGGTACAGTTTACTAAACTGAGGGAACGGATTAGTAAATCTTTTTGGACCATATCCAATTCGAACGAAGAGAAAAGTACCATCATGTTCGATCTGTGGGGGTCTGGATGATTCAGTTGCCCCGGCACATGTTTAACTCATTCACTGCCAGCCGTTTCCTGAGCAGGGAACCCCTAGACTGGCAGACATTTTTGAGCAATTTCACTCATTTTTCAAGCCCCACGGAATATTGTGTACTATGAATATCTAAACACCAAAACCACTAAATGAAAGATCAGACTCTCTTCTTTCATCAGTAAAAAGGTTTGTCTCTAGCTCATACCGTTGTTTAGTAATCAGCATTCGAATATAGGCTACTTTCAGCCAATCCTGTTTCTGGAAGAAAAAAAAACAGAGAAAGAGCCTTTTTGTGAAAACAGACACATCAAGCAGAACAATGACTTTGACTCCAATATGTTTTTTCTTTAGTGAATATCTCAAACATCTGAACATAAAACAACACTGAGAAAGTACTTTTGACAGACAAATTATTTATTTACAAGTATAACTGTACAGAATTTACATTAGACAAAAATGCATGAACAAATGAGGCTCCCACACTTGCACTTTTTCCCTCCAAATTCTCCTCCTCTACTGTTTGTTCAATAGTCCAGGTTTTTATTACCTTGCGCAAAGTTTTATCCACATTTTATTTTATTCTTCTGTTGGCAGTGGATGGGATCCTGTGTGGTTGTCATTCTCCTAGAAACCAGTCACTACTTATGCTCGAAGCAGAACCTGTGCAGTTTAGAAATATAACTATTACTATAAAAATACATTGTTGTAATTGCTGTCGTGGGACGTGGAGAGAAAAAAGCTTGCAATTACGGTACCTTTTTTGTTTGCACCTACATACTCGAATGGGAGTCGAACGTCTGCTGGATGCATACGCTGTAAATCAAAAAAATAGGATTCGGACATACGATTACTAGAGAGTAGTTTTTTTTATTGATTACGTGTTTTGCAAGGGTTAAAAAAAAACAACATTACTTTTCTTCGTCGCAATCGTAAAAAGACGTTCGACTCGCGCGTGCTGAATTCCTGCAAGATGGATGAAATGGAAAATTCTAATCAGTACTGGCAACAGATGCTACATTGTAATGTGAACTAGTGGCACTAAATTATGTTTTTATGTGACAAGGATTGAAGGAGCGTGTTTGCTCGCTAAATGTAGCTAACGCGAGTTGCAAACGAGTTACATTCGCCTTCTTCGGAGGAGGCTTGGGATGAAGTTCGGCTGGCTATCCAGACGGAGTTGGATGGAATCAGATTAGTACCAAAAAGATTCACACGAAAATTTTTAAAACGTATACGTGAAAAAAAGATTCACACAAAACTTTTTAAATCGTATACGTGAAAAAAAAGATTCACACACGAAATTATTTAAATGGTATACGTGATAAAAAGATTCACACAAAACTTTTTGAATCACAAACGTGGCAATTTTTTTTTTGCGTTTCTGTTTTTTTTCGCTTTCGCTTCTGTTTTTTTTTTCGTTTTCGTTTCTGTTTTTTTCGCGTACGTTTAATTTTTTTCGCCCTTTCGGTCCCCCCCGCTTGCGATCTGTTTTTTTTCGATTACTTTTGGCACAAACCTCTCGGCGGGTGGGTGGGCTTTTTGAGGAATGCATCCTCATTGGCTAATACGTTTTGACTGACAGCTCTTTGCCCCCGGATGTTGTTCTGTATTTTGCGCCGTGGGGCGAAAATGTTTCTCTACTCTACTGCGCATGGGTCTGGTTCGGGAGCAAGCCAGTGTGCCCAGCACAGCGAGTGGACAAGCGTTCAACTACTGTATTTGGGCTCACTTCAGTTAAATGTAAGTAATGTATCTGTCATATATGTTGTCAATGCTGTACTAGGAAGAAGTGATGTGGTAATATTATGCTAGTAACATGTTAGAAGCGCACAGCCACAGTTCATCAACAATTTAGCAGCTATTAAACCGGCTCATCTATTGTAACTTGCTAACGTATCTAGCTTCCATATTCATCTTCTCTTGGTCTTTCTCTAGTCTAGGAACTGACTCCGCCTCTTGTCTGACCTCTCCTACAGAAGACCTAGAATGGAGTCTCACGTATGTCAATGAATTGTGTATTGAACGGCCCACAAAAGCATATTATATGCGTCAGCTTCCATGATTCTTGCTCAAATTTGCACCAAATTTTCAAATTCATATATAATAAATAATACCGTTGCGATATGGCAACCTTTTTTTTTAACATTTTTTTTTACCAAATCCTTTTTAACAATAACTTGAACAGTAATTGAAGAAACTTATGCTTGACTTCTTGAGTTTTTCTTTGTTTTCAGTCATGGCAACTCTCTTAGGGAAACTGTAACTACAATGTGACCAGCCATAAAAATGAGTTTCTCACCCAAACTATTAAATTTTATTTTTTGTTAGCTTAAATCCATTTTTGTTAGTTTAAATTCAAACATATTGCATTAATCTATCTATCTATCTATCTATCTATCTATCTATCTATCTATCTATCTATCTACATCTTGCATTATTCTGTCCATCCATCCAACCGAACGAACGATCTCAGCTGTTGTTTATTGCCTCTCTGATCAATTTACACTCGGGAACGGAATAAGGAGTTGGGTATGTCGTATGTGTAGACTTTAAGGTTACTTTGTACTGACCTGGGAATGTGTGTTTGTTCCTGCAGGACCAAGTGACAAGAAATCTTGCAGAGGATTCACACACGATTCAGTCTCCTTCTCAGAAATGAATCCATTGATTTGGAATACCTCCTCGATGTTGCTCAACAAGAGCTTTCATTGGCAACAGTGGCATCCAATTACCTGAGCATCCCACAAGAAGTCCTTAACAGTCTACAGGAGTTGATCAACACCCTTAGGTTGAATGTTGTATCTGCTCCAGCTCCTAAAGCCTCCGGTAACGTGTCAAATACTGTAACTGTAAATTATGGGAATCGGGGACGGCCACGCCTGGAAATTGACTCTGATAACGTTCATAGTCTCCTATGTACTGGTATTCCAGTGGAATATTTTTCAAGGTTGTATGGGGTGTCAAGAAGAACACTGAAAGAACATGGCCTTTCTGTTCGTGGATTCTATTCACAAGTATCTGATGATGAACTTGATCGTGTTGTCAGGTCCATAAAAACAAGAATGCCCCATGCTGGGTATAGACTGGTAAAAGGTGAGCAGTTAGCCAGAGGCTACCGTATTCAGTGGCATAGGGTGAAGGCAACTATGCAGCGGGTGGCTGGAGCAGGAGTTTTGGCAAGGATGGTACAACTTGGATTTGTAGCTCGCAGAAGCTACTGTAGTCCTGCACCATTGTCCTTGGTTCATGTAGACACCAACCATAAGTTAATCAGGTGAATATTTCAGTCTTCTGCTTACTTTGACATGCTCACTCATGTTTCTTGTTTTTGTTCTTTGGCAATCACATCTGAAAATGTATATTATCACCTGCTCAGATTTCATATTGGGATATTTGGTGGGATCGACGGTTTCTCAAGAAGGGTAGGTGAAAGATTGGTGTTGGAAAAAGATATACCGTATTTTCACGACCATAAGGCACACCGCATTAAAAGCCGCAGTCTCAGTCACGGGGTCTATTTCTGTATTTAACACATACATAAGGCGCACCGTATTACTGGGCGCAGGCATGGTAAAACATATGCTATCTTAAAACATACGGTAGCATGCATGCACGCTAAAACTGTTTTTAAAAAGGCAGCGGGAGCAAAACTGAGTTCGGTTGTACTTTGTTGAAGTATTTAACAATGTACTCACGTTATTTTTTGTTCAATCCTCATCCACAAATCCATCAAAGTCCTCATCTTCTGTATCCGAAATGAACAGCTGGGCAAGTTCTCCATCAAACACGCCAGGTTCCCTCTCGTCATTGTCGATGTCAGTCTCGTTGCCGTGCGGCTCCTCAGAAATGTTGCCGGCTTTTACGAAAGCTCGAACAACAGTGCAAGCAGACACGGTAGCCCAAGCATCCACAATCCATTCACAAATTGTGGCGTAACGCTGCCTCCTAGTCTTAGTAAAGCTGTGTTCGCCATCTGTCATCCATCGCTCCCACGCAACTTCACTTTGAACCCCCCGTTTACACCGATGTCCAGCGGTTGGAGTTCCTTCGTCAAGCCTCCCGGAATGATGGCAAGCTCAGAGTTATTGCACGCAGTCAAATGGTGACTGTAGATACGCTTCTCCCGGCTGTTCTTTGCTCATTAATCCATTGCTCGAGTTGGTCTTCCAACTCGGGCCACTTCGCCTTGTTTTAGCGGAAGGTCAGCTTCGTCTTCTTGACTTGGCGAAGCTTGTTTTCCTGCTTTCTCCACTTGCAAACCATAGATTTGTTGATCTTGAATTCTGTTGCGGCTGCTCAATTCCCATGTTCCTCCGCGTAACTGATAGGTTGCAGTTCAAACTGTGCTTCGTAAGCGTGTCTCTTCGTAGGTGCCATTTTCGGGGACCCTTATCCAAACCGATGTTGTTTTGCACAATGCACATACCAGCGCTATATACCTACCGGGGGCGTGCCTTTAGCGTCCTCTGTCACGTGCACCCTTCCCCCTTTAACGTCCGCATGTTGTTCTCAGTCACGTCCGCCTTTCCTCTATATAAGCAGCGTGTCGGCAGTAAATGCTCCCAGTCAGTCAAGCGGAGCGCTCATCGAAGTCACACAACAATATTTACAGATTTTGTAATTTGGTGCACACATAATGCGTGCCACACTATAAGGCGCCCCATCCATTTTGGAGAAAATTTAAGACTTTTAAGTGCGCCTTGTGGTCGTGAAAATACGGTACTCAAAATTGAGATATTTTTTTTTTTTTTCACCCAATGTGACGGTAGTCATATCCAGACCGACCTTCTCTTTTTATTAGCCTTTGTTGAAACTTCATGATAGTGAAATCTATATCTCCCCTTTCCTTTTACATAGATTCTATATCTTGATGCTGCCACAAACAACAAAGCCTCAACAGCATTCTCCTTCTTCATGGATGGTGTCCACAAACATGACTGGCCCTCAAGGTAGGAAGTACATCAACGGATCATTATTCTTTGTTGTATGGGTTAATCCCATAGAGCCCAGCACAAGGCATGATGACTGATTACATTCTTTTAGAGAGCGTGCTGAGCAGGGAGTGGAAAATGTTGACATCGCACGATGCATATTCTCTGTACTAGGAACTGGACGTGGCAGCTTCATTGCTGGAGAAAGTGTCCCCAATCAAAGGTAAAATCCACCAGATTAAGTTACAGCACAATCTAATTTAAGCATGGATTAAGTGTTCAATTTCTGTTTTGTTTTCTTTTACAAAACAATCTTTAATTTTATACTCAGAATGAAGAGGCTGTGGCTGTGATATGTGGTCAGCTGTCACTTGTAAGTACTATGATGTACTTAATACACTGGAAGAAAGGGGACTGTTTGACCTCTCGGACGAGATGCACCTCTATTGTGTGCATTACGTGTTTCTCCCACAGCTCAAGTCTGATCTGAAGTGCTTTATGAGAAGTTGGAACACGCATCCAATCAGAACTGAAGGAAACTTTTCTCCGGAACAGCTGTGGTACATTGGAATTCTCCAAACACCTGTGGCTGAACCAAATATTATAGAGGTACACTTGAATTCACTTAATAAACACTTTACTTAGATCACTATTTCTCAAAGGTTTTACACCAAGTCCCACCTCTAAAAATACTTTGCTCCCTCTAGGGACCACCAAAATGATCAATATTAAAATTAAGTAGTGTAGTAGGCCCAAGTGTTCAGCTAAAATGAGGCAGGCTTTACTGCTGACAGGTATAATTCATAAATTGTACTCCAAACCACTCCAACATTAGGCCCAGTTTGAACATTAACACTGCATTCAATGTAAAAAAAAAATCATAAAACAAAAAATAAAAAGATTGTACCTAAATGTTTGGAAATAAACACTTCTGAAAGATCAAATGCAAATTTGTTGTTCTTCAAGGTTAAATACACAAAACTGTAGCAAAGAAAATGCATTGTACCGGATTATTATTTTATTTTTTTAAAAAGGTGAAGCCAATAACATTATGCATACATTTTAAACACTTCATTTTGTGATTCTTTTGACTACCACTATAGGGAATACTGGTGGTACTTGCCACATACACACATCCCAGGATTTTAACCAGAACCAGAAATAAGACATTACTACTGGTTTAGTATCTCTTTGGATCCCATGTTTTAGATTGGAGTTTCAGTACTAATTACTTTTAAAGCTCTCCATGGCCTTTCTCCCAGTCACCCAAGAGGGTAAAGGTCCCCTGGTATTTTGGGTTATTTTATTGGATTGTAAATATTAACTTAAATGTTTATTTAAAATTGAATTTAATCAATAGTAATTTATTCAGGTTGAGATTGTTATTACTGAACCCTAACCCTATTATTTTATAAACCTTTAAATCAGGTGACAAGACTGCAACAGGTTAGCAGTTAAAGCATGTAGAGTTTTCTTTTTGGTTTTAGGCCAGCTTCCAGTGCAATCTTCCTCAGTAGTCTTCTTCCTATTGTGGGAATTTGCAAACAGTCCACTATGTCCCCCCCCCCCCCAAAAAATGGTCCCGGCTTCAAGCCTAAGTATGTTTGATCAGTCTTCATTGTTCTAATGTAACCTGTTTTTTCAGGTTTCATCTTTTTCTCCAGCATAACAGCACTGATCCTAACCCAGATGATGGGGTGGTAGTGTCAGACATCCCTTGCCCCCTGTCCGACCATTGCGTTGATGTCCTTTAGGGATTAATAAATCCCATCACTTCGACCTTGTGTGACCAGGAACTTTATATTCAGACACTAGATCTTCTGCGAAGACTGAGTGAAGTCTAATTCATTCACTGCAACTTTGAACTGAGACACTATCAGCAAACTTGTAAAATGTAGAATTTTAAAATTTCATATTTTGTCATGAGGTATTTATGTGGATGACTGCAAGTTTCAAGTAGTATCAACATTCAAGATTTAGTTTGGAGTTTATTTTTCCAAAGATTATTTGTTGTTCATTCAGTGCCTCTTTGATGTCGTGTTAAAACATTTTTTTTTCTATATATTATCTTTTGTTCAAAATCGCCTGGATGCTGTGTATTTCCTTGTCTGAAATCCTGTCCAGGTTGAATTGCATATGACTTTGTTTTCCAATTCAAAATAAAACATTGTATTGTGACTTAATAATAACACTTTTGAAACTGGTCCACCCTCAGAACCCACCATAAACTGCAATAAATAACAATCAAGTCATCACTCAATCAACTTAACATATTTGCATTCTCAGACAGCAAAAAGTACAACCAGTAAATACAAGGGTGCAAAAATGCAGACTCCTTTCCCTCCTGTGCAAAATGCCAGTTTCTTTTAATAAGAAAACATTGCACTTAATTGTATTGTACTGTATAAAACAGGAGTAACATTTTTTTCTTGACATAACCTGCAAACACACAAAATGAGAACACAAAACATCCCAACTATATAACACTAATAGCATTTGTTCCCCACATAACTGGGCAACACAAAAACAATTTGCACATGGCATCTTCCTTTCTGTATAAAACACAGTAACATTTGTTTGCACAATGTGGGGTCTAATGGCGGTTAGCATACAAGCTTAATGGTGCATTATCACAACCAACTGATATTTTCTTCACTGCAAAAATTCCAGGGAAAGACCTGTAAAAAAATATGATACAGTAAATTAACAGCACTGCACAGCATGTTCAAATAATAACAATCTATGTTTGACCATTAGTTTGACAGTACTGTGTTTTGTCCTCCAGAGCATATATGTCAAACTCAGGCCGAGGGGCCAAATTTGGCCCACGATGTATATATTTGGCCCGCAAGACCATATTAAATGTGTATTAGAGCTGGCCCGCCAGTATATAGCACATGCGGCACTAATATTACAAAACCCAGAATGCTTTGCTAGTGTGTTGGCCCATCAGTCGAGACCCACGAGCGACCCTTCCCTTTCTGTTGCAGTCGTTAGCAACTATGCTACCAGTCTACTCGAGCAAATTTACAATTCCCCGTCCCAAAAATGGCCAAACGAAAGATGGAAAACAGTTAACTTCCAAGACAGGTGGGAGGCAGATTATCTGTTCACTAAAGTAAAATATAATATATATAATATAACAATTTAATTAATGTTTTTTCTTTAATGCCCTTTATCAACACCTAGGCAGGGAATGTTAATAGTTTGAGGTTTGGATTTTTATTGAAGGACATTCTTATTTTTTGGGTTGTTTTGTTGTTGGCCTTTGATTGAAAGATTTACATCAAAGAGAAAGGTAGTTGGAGATAGACAAATAGAAGATAGAGAGACAGAAGAATTCATGTTATCTATTTAAATACAAAACAAACAAATACCACTTATGTCTTTTATCGCAAATTTCATTTCTCAGGTTTATAATATTAAAGTTTGTTTATTCCAGATTCAGTGTTTAAGCAAAATTTTAGTTTGTTGTCAATAATAAACTTTAACGCTACATTTCTCCAGAAAAGGGAAATATGCACATCGCAGTGATTTTTCATTAAATATTGAGTTTGGCCCATGACGTTGTCCCAATTTCTATTTTTGGACCACTGTGAATTTGAGTTTGACACCCCTGCTCTAGAGTAATTGCTGTTAGATGTATTAAAAATATTAATTATTAAACATGACTTAAAACCTAAGACCTGGCAATTTCTTCATCCACACTTGGTCTCTGACTCGTTCCCTGACTCTTTTCTGTGCTGGCGTTGCCCAATGACCGATTCAGAATTGAAATAAGGTTCCGTACAGCTGCTGGAGCCTCCATTCCAGGGGTAGAATCTCGCTTCAAAGTGAAGATTAACTAGTTTAGTGACAACACTGTACATGTTCTGCAGATAGTAGGTATTATTGAGCAACTTCATTAATACCCAAAGTATTGTGTGATAGATAGTGCAACAGTCTGATTTCAAATGATAATCTGTAAAATGTTGCTGAAAATTGTTAATTAATGGTTTACTGCACTCCCACTGAAATGCTGTCAAAGTGTCAAGGCACTGTTACTTGTTGGCACAAATACTTGACTGGTATTTAGACCATAAAAAATGTTTTAAATCACACTAGAATTTGTTAGTTTGGACAGAAAAACAACTAACACAACATCAAAGAGCAATTCATATATGTACTTGCATGATAGTGTTCATTCATTATACTTAGCACACATGGAAACTTGCAGTGTCCCACATTTTTTGGATGTATCAATTATAACTAACAAAAATAATTACTTCATTTACTTACCTGGGACTGCATCATATGTCTATGTGTGAGCTCAGACCGAAGGCAGAGGGAGTTCCAAGAGAAAGAAAGCAAACAATAATAATTGTGTGAATGAATTCCATATTTAATTAAGTCATACTGGTCAGTGGTGATAAGTGTTTAATGTTATTCAGTAATAGAATGCTCAGATCACCATAAATTTAGGAATAAAAGTGGCCATAGTAGTATATATACATGAATGAATATGGCTAATTACAATAATCGTAATCTTCTATTAGATGGCAGGAAGTACATAGAGTAATTAATTAATGTAATATTAATGTTTCCACATTAATGTATCCACTTTTTGTGAAATTTTTGTTTGTTGTTGTGGCGTGAGATTTTTCTATTGTAAAATATGTGCCTTGGCTCCTTAAAGGTTGGAAATCGCACTGCGGTCAAGCCAGCCTCCACTCGTAAAGTAGCAGTCAAGCCAGCCGCCCCTAATTTTGTTCATACTAGGCATTACGGTAATAGGTCGCCAACTCGCGGCAATAGCCACCTTCAAAATAAAAGCTTCCCAATAATACGGACATCAATGCTCTTCGGTTAAGGAAGGCAACCAGCAAAGTTAATTTGAATCTTGAGATGCATTAAAAAAAATGAGTTTATTTGATATCTTATGAAAAATAAATGGCAATGGACTGCACTTATACAGCGCTTTAGCGACACCATCACAGTGCCCAAAGCGCTTTACAAAGGCTCACACACACATTTATAAACCAATGGGCGACTGTTGCCATGCAAGGCGCTGCCTGGCCAACTGGGAGCAAATGAGGGTTCAGTGTCTTGCCCAAGGACACTTCGACATGCGGACGGACAGTCGTAGCAGGGATTCGAACCTGTTCTACCTACTGAGCCAAAGCCACCCTAAAATAATCCCATTGGTATCGCAAGACAAGTCCAGATCTGTGTGGCAGACCACCAAAGACTCCACTAAAAGAGGTTTGATGAAGATCTGATGTAGTTTCTGAAAACTGCATTTTTTGCTGTAATTACCCCTGACTGAAAAAAATATGTTAAATAAAATCTATGACCTATTGCAACACCGGTCCAGTACTGGGGGACACTACACCACCCCAGGTCTCCAACAAGAGTGGTCCCACCCAAATCTGATATGGCATTTCAAAATAAAAGTCCCTGAAATTTGTATATTTCACTGTCACTACCACTGATTTAAAAGATTCATTAAAAATATTCTATGAGATATCACAACACCAGTCCAGTTCTGGGGGACACTACACCTCCCCAGGTTCCCAACAAAAGAGGTCCCATCTAAATCTGATGTGGCATTTAAAAATAAAAGTCCCTTGAAATTGGTATATTTCACTGTCACGACCACTTATTTAAAATATTCATAAAAACAAATCTACGAGATATCGCAACACCAGTCCAGTTCTGTGGGACAGTAGACCATCCCAGGTATCCAACAAAAGTGGTCCTACCCAAATCTGATATCCATCCATCCATCCATCCATTTTCTACCGCTTATCCGAGGTCGGGTCGCGAGGGCAGTAGCTTTAGCAGGGACGCCCAGACTTCCCTCTCCCCAGCCGCTTTATCCAGCTCTTCCAGGGGGATCCCGATGCGTTCCCAGGCCAGCCGAGATACGTAATCTCTCCACCGTGTCCTGGGTCGTCCCCGGGGTCTCCTTCCGGTGGGACGTTCCCGGAACACCACACCAGGGAGGCGTCCGGGAGGCATCCGAATCAGATGCCCCAGCCAACTCATCTGGCTCCTCTCAATGCGGAGGAGCATCGGTTCTACTTTGAGCTCCTCCCGGATGACCGAGCTTCTCACCCTATCTCTAAGGGAGAGCCCGGATACCCTGCGGAGGAAACTCATTTCGGCCGCTTGCATCCAGGATCTCATTCTTTCGGTCACAACCCACAGCTCGTGACCATAGGTGAGGGTAGGAACGTAGATCAACCGGTAAATTGAGAGCTTCGCCTTTCGGCTTAGCTCCTTCTTTACCACAACGGACCGATACAAAGTCTGCATCACTGCACCGATCCGCCTGTCGATCTCCCGTTCCATTATTCCCTCACTCGTGAACAAGACCCCAAGATACTTGAACTCCTCCACTTGGGGCAGGATCTCATCCCCCACAGGACTCCCCAAGATACACGGTTTTCCAGGTCCACAAAACAGACTGGTTGGGCAAACTTCCATGCACCCTCGAGGACCCTCTCAAGGGTGAAGAGCTGGTCCACTGTTCCACGGCCAGGACGAAAACAACACTGCTACTGCTGAATCTGAGATTCGACTTCACGACGAACCCTCCTCTCCAGCACCCCCGAATAGACCTTACCAGGGAGGCTGAGGAGTGTGATCCCCCTGTAGTTGGAACACACTCTCCGGTCCCCCTTAAAGGGGGACCACCACCCCAGTCTGCCAATCCAGAGTCACTGTCCCCGATGTTCACGCGATGTTGCAGAGGCGTGTCAACCAGGACAGCCCCACAACATCCAGAGCCTTTTGGGAACCACACCCAGGGCCTTGCCGCCGATGAGCTTTTTCACCACCTCAGTGACCTCAACCCCAGACATAGGAGAGTCCGCCTCAGAGAACCCTGACTCCGCTTCCTCATGGGAAGGCGTGTCGGTGGAATTGAGGAGGTCTTCGAAGTATTCTCCCCACCGACTCACAACGTCCCGAGTCTAGGTTAGCAGCGCCCCATCACCACTATACACAATGTTGATGGTGTGCTGCTTCCCCCTCCTGAAACGCCAGATGGTGGACCAGAATTTCCTCGAAGCAGTTCGGAAGTCTTTCTCTATGGCCTCACCGAACTCCTCCCATGCCCGAGTTTTTTCTTCAACGACCACCACAGCTGCATTCCGCTTAGCCAGTCGGTACCCATCGGGTTCGGGATTGCCGTCACGACAGGCAATGACCACCTTATGGCCACAGTTCCGATCGGCCGCCTCAGCAATGGAGGCACATGGTCCACTCGGACTCTATTTCGCCCGCCTCCCCCGGAACATGAGCAAAGTTCTGTTGGAGGTGGGAGAAACTCCTTCTGACAGGGGATTCTGCCAGATGTTCCCAGCAGACCCTCACAATACGTTTGGGCCTGCCACGTCGGACCGGCATCTTCCCGCACCATTGAAGCAAACTCAACACCAGGTGGTGATCAGTTGACAGCTCCGCCCCTCTCTTCACCCGAGTGTCCAAGACATGCAGCCGCAAGTCCGATGACACGACCACAAAATCGATCATCGAACTGCGAACTAGGGTGTCCTGGTGCCAAGTGCACGTGTGGGCACCCTTATACTTGAACATGGTGTACGTTATGGACAATCCGTGATGAGCACAGAAGTCCAATAACAGAACACCGCTCGGGTTCTGATCAGGGGGCGTTCCTCCCAATCACGCCCTTCCAGGTTTCACTGTCATTGCCCACGTGAGCATTGAAGTCACCCAGCAGAACGATGGAGTCCCCAGCAGGAGCGCTCTCCAGCACCCCCTCCACGGAGTCCAAAAAGGGTGGGTACTCTTAACTGCTGTTTGGTGCATAGGCACAAACAACAGTCAGGACCCGTCCACCCACCCGAAGGCGGAGGGAGGCTCTCGTCCACCGAGATGAACCCCAACGTACAGGCGCCCAGCCAGGGGGCAATAAGCATACCCACACCTGCTCGGCGCCTCTCACCGTTGGCAACTCCAGAGTGGAAGAGAGTCCAACCCCTCTCGAGAGGACTGATACCAGAGATCAAGCCGTGTGTGGAGGCGAGCCCGACTATATCTAGTCAGACTTCTCGACCTCGCACACCAGTTTGGGCTCCTTCCCTGCCAGAGAGGTGACACTCCACGTCCCTCGTGCCAGTTTCTGTAGCCGGGGATTGGATCACCAAGGTCCCTGCCTTCGGCCACTGCCCAGCTCACACTGCACCCGACCCCTATGGCCCCTCCCACAGGTGTTGAGCCCATGGGAAGGGGGTGCAGGCCCGGCCTTCAGGCGCTCGCCTTCGAGCCCCACCTCCAGGCTTAGCTCCAGAGGTGACCCAACTCCGAGTAAGGGAAAATGTCTTCCTGAATTGTTTGTCATCATAGGGGCTTTTGGAGCTGTGCTTTGTCTGGTCCCTCACCTAGGACCTGTTTGCATAAAGCCCCAGACAACTTAGTTCCTAGGATCATTAGGACACAAACCCCTCCACCACGATAAGTTGACAGCTCAAGGAGGGGCCAAATCTTATGTGGCATTTCAAAATAAAGGTCCCCTGAAATATGCATATTCCACTGTCACTGCCACTGATTTAAAACATTCATTAAAAAAACTATGTTACTACTACTTCTGTTCAGAAATAATTAGAAATAATCCTGTTCGTATTGCAATACCTTTACCCTTCATACATCACAATCACAGGATGCTACTACATTACTTCCATCAACATTTGACGTAGTATATCTGCAATCTTTTAAAACCCCAGATTGTTTTATCATTAAATATGATTTTTTTGGGTATCAACATTAACACTTCAACCACTGAAGTAATTTCTCATGCCAGTCTGACACTGGAAGGAAGACATGCATGGATCCATCCATTTCAACAGCACTTATCCTGTTGATTCGCGGGGTGTTGGAGCCTACACATACTGAGTTTTGGCAAAAGACAGAAAAAACCCTGAGCTGGTCGGCAATCAGTCGCAGGGCACATTTACTGAAGAGACCATCACTGACACAAGGCTGGCTGCATTGAAGTCAGGCGAATGAACCACGACACCATCAGTAACTGGAAGGAAAACAGTATATTTTAAATAGTTAAAAGAAAGACTGTTTTCTATTTCTTTTTTAAATCTTGATCAAACCTCTTTTGGTGGAGACCTGGTGTGGTGTACTGTCCCCCAGAACTGGACTGGTGTTGCGATATCTCGTAATTTTTTAAAATTAATGTTTTAAATCAGTGGTAGTGACAGTGAAATATAAAAATTTCAGGGGAGTTTTATTTTGTAATGCCACATCAGATTTGGGTGGCACCTCTTTTGTTGGAGACCTGGTGTGGTGGACTGTCCCCCAGAACTGGACCGGTGTTGCGATATCTCATATATATTTTTTTGTGGCATTTCAAAATAAAAGTCCACTGAAATTGGTATATTTCATGGATGGATGGATGGATGGACATCAGATTTGGGTGGGACCACGTTTTTTGGATACCTGGGGTGGTGTAGTGTCCCCCAGAACTGGACTGGTGTTGTGATAAATCAGATTTTTTTAAAAGTAATTTTTGAAATTCGTGTCCATGACAGTGAAATATACCAATTTCAAGAGTCTTTTATTTTGAAATGCCTTCTTTTGTTGGAGACCTGGGGAGGTGTAGTGTCCCCCAGAACTGGAGTGGTGTTGTGATAACAAACAGATTTTTTAAAATTTATTTTTGAAATCCGTGATTATGACAGTGAAATACACCAATTTCAAGAGTCTTTTATTTTGAAATGCCACATGAGATTTTGATAGCACCTCTTTTGTTTCAGACCTGAGGTGGTGTAGTGTCCCCCAGAACTGGACTGGTGTTGTGATAACTAACAGATTTTTTTAAAGAATTTTTGAAATCCGTGATCATGACAGTGAAATATCCCAATTTCAAGAGTCTTTTATTTTGAAATGCCACATCAGATTTTGATGGGACCTCTTTTGTTGGATACCTGGGGTGGTGTAGTGTCCCCCAGAACTGGACTGGTGTTGTGATAAATCAGAGTTTTTAAAAAGTAATTTTTGAAATCCGTGTCCATGACAGTGAAATACACCAATTTCATGGGACTTTTATTTTGAAATGCCACATCAGATTTTGATGGGACCTCTTTTGTTGCAGACCTGTGGTGGTGTAGTGATAACTCACATATTTTTTTGAAGAAATGTTTAAATCCGTGATCATGACAGTGAAATATCCCAATTTCAAGAGTGTTTTATTTTGAAATGCCACATCAGATTTTGATGGGACCTCTTTTGTTGGAGACCTGGGGAGGTGTAGTGTCCCCCAGAACTGGAGTGGTGGTGTGATAACAGATTTTTTAAAATACATTTTTGAAATCCGTGATCATGACAGTGAAATACACCAATTTCAAGGGTCTTTTATTTTGAAATGCCACATCAGATTTTGATGGGACCTCTTTTGTTGCAGACCTGGGGTGGTGTAGTGTCCCCCAGAACTGGACTGGTGTTGTGATAACTAACAGATTTTGGTCAAGAATTTTTGAAATCCGTGATCATGACAGTGAAATATCCCAATTTCAAGAGTCTTTTATTTTGAAATACCACATCAGATTTTGATGGGACCTCTTTTATTGAAGACCTGGGGAGGTGTTGTGTCCCCCAGAACTAGACCGGTGTTGTGATAACTCAGTTTTTTTTCAAGAATTTATAAATCCGTGATCATGACAGTGAAATATCCCAATTTCAAGAGTCTTTTATTTTGAAATGCCACATCAGATTTTGATGGGACCTCTTTTGTTGGAGACCTGGGGAGGTGTAGTGTCCCCCAGAACTGGACTGGTGTTGTTATAACTCAGATATTTTTTTAAAATAATTTTTGAAATCCGTGATCATGACAGTGAAATATCCCAATTTCAACAGTCTTTTATTTTGAAATGCCACATCAGATTTTGATGGGACCTCTTTTATTGAAGACCTGGGGAGGTGTTGTGTCCCCCAGAACTGGACTTGTGTTGTGATAAAAAAGTTTTTTTTTTTTTAAATATTTTTTGAAATCCGTGATCATGACAGTGAAATATCCCAATTTCAAGAGTATTTTATTTTGAAATGCCACATCAGATTTTGATGGGACCTCTTTTGTTGCAGACCTGGACTGGTGTTGTGATAACTAACAGATTTTTTTACAATTAATTTTTGAAATCCGTGATCATGACATTGAAATACAACAATTTCAGGGGACTTTTATTTTGAAACGCCACATCAGATTTTGATGGGACCTCTTTTGTTGGAGACCTAGGGAGGTGTAGTGTCCCCCAGAACTGGACTGGTGTTGTGATAACTAACAGATTTTCTTAATGAATTTTTGAAATCCGTGATCATGACAGTGAAATATACCAATTTCAAGAGTCTTTTATTTTGAAATGCCACATCAGATTTGGATGGGACCTCTTTTGTTGGAGACCTAGGGAGGTGTAGTGTCCCCCAGAACTGGACCGGTGTTGCGATATCTCATTAAAAAGATTTTTTTCAGTCAGGGGTAACAGCAACATATGCAGTTTTCAGAGATTTTTATTTTGAAATACAATATCAGATTTTCATCAAACCTTTTTTCATGAAGTCCTTGGTGGTCTGTCACACAGATCTGGACTTGTCTTGCGATACCAATGGGATTATGTTGGGGTGGGTTTGCCCTCAGTAGGTAGAACAGGTTCGAATCCCTGCTACGACTATCCGCATGTCGAAGTGTCCTTGGGCAAGACACTGAACCCTAATCTGCTCCCAGTGGGCATGGCAGCGCCTTGCATGGCAGCAGTCGGCCATTGGTTTATGAATGTGTGTGTGAATATGAGTCTTTGTAAAGCGCTTTGGCCACTGTGATGATGTAGATAAAGCGCTATATAAGTGCAGTCCATTGCCATTTATTTTTCCCAAGATATCAAATAAAGTAATTTTTTTCATGTATGTATGTATGTATGTAATGTATCTCAAGATTCAAATTAACTTTGCTGGTTGCATTCCATAACCGAAGAGCACTGACGTCCGTATTATTGGGAAGCTTTTTTGTATATTAGCACATCACTTTGTCCTAGTACAGCATTGTCAACATATATGACAAATAAATTGTCAACATATGACATACATTACTTACATTTAACTGAAGTGAGCGAAAATACAGTAGTTGAACGCTTGTCCACTCGCTGTGCTGGGCACACGGGCTTGCTCCCAAACCAGACTCAAGCGCAGTAGAGTAGAGAAAAATTTCTGCCCCACGGCGCAAAAGACAGAACAACATCCGGGCGCAAAGAGCTGTCAGTCAAAACGTATTAGCCAATGAGGATGCATTCCTCATTAAAAAGATTAAAAATCCCCGTTAAAAAACGCCATTGACGTCTATAGACGGCATTGGCAGGGAATAGATGGATTCTGAATGACGTCTTTGGACAGCATTGGCAGGGAATGAGTTAACTGGTCCAACAAATGTTCCAGAACCCTCTGGGCCGTCTTGAGTTTTTCAGTGTACTGGATCCCGTACATCAACTTGAAATCTGAAGTAAGTAAATTCTGTCAAAAAGTTATATTTCTTCACTATTGTTTGATTCAAATGTTCAATCAGTTCTTGTTTATCACAAGAAAAAAATGGCACCCCAAACGTCTTTACAAGGCTGACGGTTTCTGTCTAACTAGACAAGGGGTTAAGTTATTGGCTGCCAACATTTTTTACTGTGTACGTCATTCAGCGGCCCAAAAAGAAAACATTGGCCTCGGTGACACGGCTGAAGGACAAAAAGATGCAGTTGTTCCCAAACAATCGGAGAAACAGGAGATAAGGCGACACGAGGCGCAGACTGATTCATCAGCGGCATCCAAACAATCGGAGGAGCGAATGACAAATCAGATGAGCCAGCACCTTGAATCTTCCACAAATGTCTATACTAGACACATTTGACCTCTCTCAACATATTAAGAGTCCAACCCACACTCAAGGTCACATCTGAGACCTGGTCATCTCGATGGATGTTGAAATTCTATCAACTGACATCAAGGATATGGCTATTTCTGACTGATCTTTTTGTATTCTTTGAATTACAGATTCTTCCAAAAGTTCAGTCAACCTCTATGTCTATTAAGAAAAGGTACATAAATGAGAGTACCACCACTAAGTTTATGGAGACCATTGCTGTGCCACAAACTGTGAATGCTGAGACAGTTGATGAACTTTTGGATAATTTCACCTGTAAAATCTCAAATGTCATGAATGCTGTCGATCCTATTAAAACTAAGACAATCTTGAGGCGACCTAGAACACCGTGGAGGAGCACAATGATAGTAAAGAACTCTAAATCAAAGTGTAGGAAAGCAGAACGTAAGTGGAGAAAAACTAAACTCCAAATTGACTATGACCTCTTCAGACAAAGTCTTTGTAATTTTAACCAAGAGTTAGTCAGGGTGAGACAGCAACACTTTTCTGAAGTCATCAGTAAGTACTTCAACAATACTTGCACTCTGTTTACTGTGGTCAACAAGCTCACAACCCCCCCGAATCCCGAATCAGATAGCTCCAGAACTCCTAACAGCAGATAAATGCAATTAACTTGCTTGTTTTAGTGAAAAAATGCAATCCATCAGGTTAAATATTAGCATCTTCTTCTTTTCCTTTCGGCTTGTCCCGTTAGGGGTCGCCACAGCGCGTCATCCTTTTCCATGTAAGCCTATCTCCTGCATCCTCCTCTCGTACACCAACTGCCATCATGTCTTCCCTCACGACATCCATCAACCTTCTCTTTGGTCTTCCTCTAGCTCTATTGCCTGGCAGCTCCATCCTCATCATCCTTATTCCAATATACTCACTATTTCTCCTCTGGACGTGTCCAAACCATTGAAGTCTGGGCTCTCTAACTTTGTCTCCAAAACATCGAACTTTGGCTGTCCCTCTGATGAGCTCATTTCTAATTTTATCCAACCTGGTCACTCCAAGAGCGAACCTCAACATCTTCATTTCCGCCACCTCCAGCTCTGCTTCCTGTTGTCTCTTCAGTGCCACTGTCTCTAATCCATACGTCATGGCTGGCCTCACTACTCTTTTATAAACTTTGCCCTTCATCCGAGCAGAGACTCTTCTGTCACATAACACACCTGACACCTTCCTCCACCCGTTCCAACCTGCTTGGACCAGTTTCTTCACTTCCTGACCACACTCACCATTGCTCTGGACGGTTGACCCCAAGTATTTAAAGTCCTCCACCCTTGCTCTCTCTTCTCCCTGTAGCCTCATTCTTCCCCCACCACCCCTCTCATTCATGCACATATATTCTGTATTACTTCGGCTAATCTTCATTCCTCTTCTTTCCAGTGCATGCCTCCATCTTTCTAACTGTTCCTCCAGCTGCTCCCTGCTTTCACTGCAGATCACAATGTCATCTGGAAACATCATGGTCCATGGGGATTCCAGTCTAACCTCATCTGTCAGCCTATCCATCACCACTGCAAAAAGGAAGGGGCTCAGGGCTGATCCCTGATGCAGTCCCACGTCCATCTTAAATTCCTCTGTCACACCTACAGCACACCTCACCGCTGTTCTGCTGCCCTTGTACATGTCCTGTATTATTCTAACATACTTCTCTGCCACTCCAGACTTCCGCATGCAGTACCACAGTTCCTCTCTGGGTACTCTGTCATAGGCTTTCTTTAGATCTACAAAGACACAATGTAGCTCCTTCTGACCTTCTCTGTACTTTTCCATCAACATCCTCAAGGCAAATAATGCATCTGTGGTACTCTTTCTAGGCATGTAACCATACTGTTGCTCGCAAATACTCACTTCTGCCCTGCGTCTAGCCTCCACTACTCTATCCCATAACTTCATTGTGTGGCTCATCAACTTTATTCCTCTATAGTTGCCACAGCTCTGCACATCACCTTTGTTCTTAAAAATGGGCACCAGTACACTTTTCCTCCATTCCTCAGGCATCTTCTCACGCACTAGAATTCTATTGAACAAGCTGGTCAAAAACTCCACAGCCACCTCTCCTAGATGCTTCCATACCTCCACAGGAATGTCATCAGGACCAACTGCCTTTCCATTTTTCATTCTCTTTAATGCCTTTCTAACTTCCCCCTTACTAATCATTGCCACTTCCTGGTCCACCACACTTTCCTCTTCTACTCTCCCTTCTCTATCATTTTCCTCATTCATCAACTCCTCGAAGTATTCTTTCCATCTAGCAAGCACACTGCTGGCACCAGTCAACATATTTCCATCTCTATCCTTAATCACTCTAACCTGCTGCACATCCTTCCCATCTCTATCCCTCTGTCTGGCCAGCCTGTATAGATCCTTTTCTCCTTCTTTAGTGTCCAACCTGCCATACATGTCATCATATGCCTCTTGTTTGGCCTTTGCCACCTCCTACCTTTGCCCTGTGTCGCTTCTCAATGTATTCCTTTCGCCTCTCCTCGGTCCTCTCAGTGTCCCACTTCTGCTTAGCTAACTTTTCTCCTTGTATGATTTCCTGTACTGTGAGGTTCCACCACCAAGTCTCCTTCTCTCCTTTCCTGCCAGAAGATACACCAAGTACTCTCCTGCCTGCCTCTCTGATCACCTTGCCTGCAGTGGTCCAGTCTTCTGGAAGCTCCTCCCGTCCACCGAGAGCCTGTATCACCTCTTCCCGAAAAGCTGCACAACACTCGTCCTGTCTCAGCTTCCACCAGATGGTTCTCTGCTCTGCTTTTGTCTTCCTAATCTTCCTCCCCACCACCAGAGTCATCTTACACACCACCATCCTATGCTGTCTAGCCTCACTCTCCCCTACCACTACCTTACAGTTGGTAACCTCCTTCAGATTACATCGTCTGGACAAGATGTAATCCACCTGTGTGCTTCTACCTCCGCTCTTGTAGGTCACCCTATGTTCGTGCCTCTTCTGGAAAAAAGTGTTCACTACAGCCATTTGCATCCTTGTTGCAAAGTCTACCACCATCTGTCCCTCCAAGTTCCTTTCCTGGATGCCGTACTTACCCATCACTTCTTCATCACCCCTATTACCTTCACCAACATGTCCATTACAATCTGCACCAATTACGACTCTCTCTCTGTCTGGGATGCTCAGAACTACATCATCTAGCTCCTTCCAGAATTTCTCTTTCACCTCGAGGTCACATCCTACCTGTGGGGCATAGCCACTAATCACATTACACATAACACCCTCAATTTCAAATTTCAGCCTGATCACTCGATCTGAGACTCTTTTCACCTCCAAGACATTCTTAGCCAACTCTACTTTTAAAATAACCCCGACTCCATTTCTCTTCCCATCTACACCATGTCAGGATTTGATAGTTGACCAAAAAAACTGTAGAGAAAATGGTTCAGCAGCTGAAATCATCAACAAGCTGTCTTGACTCAATACCATCTTTTTGGACTTTTTGACCAATTTCAATCATGTTTCCGAACTCATCACAGTACAGAATCTGCTCTTATCAAAGTGCTAAATGATATATGACTTGGGAAAGGTGTCAATTCTGGTCTTGTTGTACCTCAGTGCGGCTTTTGATACGGTAGCTCATAATAGACTGGTGAACAGGTTGGAAATGTGGGTAGGACAACATGGAACAGTCCTTAATTGGTTCAGGTACTACCTGGAGGAAAGGAGTTATTTTGTAACCATTGGAAGTGTTCAATCTCATCGAATGGCAATGACCAATGGGGTCACTCAAGGGTCAGTTCTTGGACCCCTCCTGTTCTGCCTGTATATGCTACCCTTGGGTCAAATTCTTCAGAACTTTAATTTTGACTATCATAGC